>NW_010516813.1:24147-57385 GCF_000687285.1 Phaethon lepturus
AGCAAGGTTTATTGGACGCAGCGTCCTGAAAAACTTGTTTAATGTAAGAAAAGTACAGCTGTGTAGAAACTTTGCTGATGGGGCATTAGCATTGACATAGCCAAGATAAAGCCTGTGATGTTAGTAAGTTCTCTTTTACACTCTGAAAACAGAGCTGAACCACTTCTGTATCAGAGACAATGCTTTGTGGATTTTTTTTTTTTTTTTTGTGCTCTGTAGAGGGGACCAAGCTGTCTTTGATCTGAGATTATATTTTGGTTTTAGTGTGGTGAATTTCAAAGCTCTCACTGACTTCAGAGGAAACGGGATTGAGGTATCGGACAGAAGTGCTCTTCTGCAGTGTAGGTGAGCTGTTAATGCACATCCCTGTACTTGTGCATTTTGGCGAGAGGTAATGCTTGGTATTGATTCTTGTGTAATGGGAGTCTAACTGGGATGGCAGCAGCAGTTCACCAGTCCCAGATGTTTATGCTGGGGGCAGGAATCTCTCCTCAAGAGGAAGAGTGAATTTGACCGTTAATAATCTGTTGTTAATGTGTACAAAGATGAGGTGTTGTTTGCACAGCAGTTGTAGGTGTGATGTGAAGGTGTTTGGAGGAGGATGTTCTCCTGGCTCTACTTACATGTTCTTTCTTGCTTGCCACTGTGCTACACAAGTGATTACAGTCCCCATCTGTTTGGCCACAGCTCTGCTGTCCAAGTTCTGCCCACTCAGACTTACTGGTTGAGCTGCTCGGTCACACTGAACCATGTGGGTTTTTCTGACTTGTTTAATTTTCTCTGAGTCCTGGAGCTTTCAGAGGACCCGCTTCCTATGGAAAGCTTGAAGAACTGTATCCTTCAGTAAGCGAGATAGTGGGGGTGGTAACTTCCCAGAACCACAGCAAGTGGAAGAAGGCGTGTCCACAGATCGTAATGAACTTCCGGTTAAATTTGAGCAACTGTTTCCAAAGGGGAATGCAGCTGCCATGGTGGTATTGAAGATTTTTGAAAGTGTTTCTTTTCTGAGGTAGGCAGGAATTCAGATGTTGCATGTATTCTGCGAAAGAGTAATGTTTTCAGGATACTTTGCATCTCTGAGTCTTCCCGAGTTGTTGTAGTGAGGAGTCTAGAGTGGAAACAGCTCAATGAAGGAGGTAGTTTGGTGAGGCGCCTGTTGAACTTCTGGTTCAGGTAATAATAGTGGTTGCTCTGAATTTTTGTAGCTGATTGTACAAGAGGACGTTAGCAAAACTTCTTTCACCCGCTGTGACGAAGGGAAGTGGTTGGAGGAAGTATTTTGTGGTTATCCTGGAAGTTGGAAGTTAGTGGGATCTGTATTTATTTCTTCCATAGGCTTTGGCAAATGATGTAGCCTACCAGCTGCTTAAGTTTGAGAGAATATGCTTTTAGCACTATTTGGACACACATTGCCATTACAGAGAGACTGTATAAGCCATTGTTTCTCCATTACAACTCAAACCAGTGGATGGAGTAGGTAATTTAGGGTGGCAGAAAGACATTTTGGATGACAGGATTCTGCCTTTTTATAGATAATGTAACTGCTATGGCTGCACCACCCAATACTTAAGGCATAAAAAAGCTCAGGACTAAAGAGATTCTGTTTCTTTTCAGTGCTGTCTTTTCTGGAGATGTTAACCACAGTCATACTAACTAGAAGATGTTTTCCCTGTATACGCTCCTCACCACATAGGTTCTGGCCAAAAGCTGACTGGAGACCATGCATTAATTTTTCTTTGTAAAAATGGGAAGTAACAAACCTTGCTGATCTTGGAGGATATTGGGACATTCAATTTAATAAATTAATGTGAAGCAATCAAAGTTATGTGGATAGGACACTGTATCTGTAACAGCGTGGTGGTGTTTTTTCCTGTGTTTCCTGTTCAAATGTTCACTTGCACTAAAAATGTCTACTATCTCGGCATCTTAATCTGCAGAGATGACCATCTCTGTGAAGAATATGTTCATTACTTGAACAGAAGAGGAATTGTCTGTCAGCACAGCCTTTTCTTCTATTTTTCTTTTCCAGCTGAGAAAGAATAAGCATAATCTCAGACAAAATAAGTCTCAGCAGAATTTATCATTAATTTGGTTTCCTAATAACACCTAGCTTCTCATTCAGCTTTCATTTGATGCAGGTGAGAAGTGAACTTTAGGAAATTGAATTTTGCAAGTGTCTATATAGTGAGGAGGATTATTTTTCTAAGAAAAATATTGGCTAGCTAGCTATTAACTGAAGCTTTTGGATATTGTGTTCAGGTAAGTGAAAGCATCAAATTCAAAATGTGAGCAGTATTTTAAAGTATTGTATGGCTACAGAGAGAGACAATTTAATATGCATTATTTAAATAACCCTTTAGCTTTTTATCATCAGTGTTCATTTTGGATTTCACTGTCTCATCCTGTATTCGGATCATTAATGGGCAGAATAGCCTAATATAGGGATATTGAACTTGCATGAAGATGTATGAGTGATAATATCATAGTATTATGTGGGAAGTAATTGTTCCTACGTTTCTTTTACGAGAGTATGTGAGTTTTTTAGTTGATTGTGAACAAAAGGAAGAGGGGGAGGAAGGAGCAGAAAGCCTGAAGTTGGTCTCTACTGATATAACCTGATTAGGACAGTATATGGTTTTCATTGTTAAAGGTCATGAGAAGTGCGTAAACTGAGTAAGCATTGACAGGAAAATATGTGCTGCCATTATTATACTGAGATTGTCCGATGAAATTTGTTTAATTTTCATTTCTACTTCTATTGATATGACACATAAGCTCTGCAAGCCAAAGGCTGTCTTTTGTAATTCTTGCATTTTGCCTGAGACAATGGGACATCTATCCATTGCTCAGCTTACAATTCTGCAACAATCCAAATAATTAGAGGTAATAATGGAGTAATACGTGAGTAATACTTTTACAAAACTAATTTGTATGTTAGCTATTTAATAATTTCTGAGCATGCATTAAGTATCATTAATATTAAACATGGCCATTGTTCCTGCTTGCATTAACGTTTCATTCATTATTGCCATTGTAACAAAAGCTTTTTTGTTGTTTTTTGTTTTATATGTTTTGCTTTTCTCTTAGGCTCAGAATGCACAGCAGCTCCATGAGCGGATCCAGTCTTCTAGTATGGATGCAAAGTTAGAAGCACTGAAAGACTTAGCCAACTACTCACGGGATGTTACATTTGCCCAAGAATTTATAAACCTAGATGGCATTTCCCTCCTAACACAAATGGTTGAAAGCGGCACAGAGTAAGTACTCTGCTTAAGCTCTGATGTTCCTCCCCTATGGGGTGCTTTCATGCTCACTCTGAGTGCCTGAAGTATTTCTGTGTACAACTTCTAAGATAATATTAAAATAAAACATCTGGAAAGTTCTGGGCTGCTAGGGTAGTATATCCATTATCAATGAGAATATTTTTTTTAATTTCCCCTAACAATGGGCTGGTGGGGGTTGAGGTTGAGCAAAGTAGGAATTCGCAAGTACCCTCTATGCCATGAAGTTTTGGGGAGACTGTAGTTCTAATTTCTTCTCTACCCATTGGAATGTAGATAAATCATTGACTGATTTATTTAAAGGCTGGTATTTAAGTTGTGTCATCTGAAAACTGTGTTTTAAATTTCATGTTACTGAGAACATGTGGAAGAAAACACAGTGCTTGCTTTTATTTTCATCTTTATTGTTTTAATTCTAGCTGGGTTTTTTAAAATGACAATGGCTTTTTGACATGAAATTGGAAGCTGACCTCTGAAAATTATTTATTCTTTGCCAGAACATTTTACCAATTTTCCCCATTGGTGAAATTCAGCACCATGGTCCTGAATAAGTGTCTATTGGCTTAATGTGGAGGGTACCACAGAAAAGTATCAACTCGGTTGCTGCACTATTAGATTATGTTGAAATAGCTACAATTTCAAGTAAGCTTTTCCTTTCAAGTAAGAGTTTTAGTGTTTTGCAGTCAGTGTCAATCTCTACTACACATGAAGAAATCAACAATACCTACACCCTTTCCTGAAAGAAAGAAAATGCTCTGAAAATACCTTTCTTATTCATTTGGGGGTGTTCAGTCTTGTGGACCAGACTCAGAATTCAGTTGCTGAAATCAATCCAAATCCCTTTTCAAATGTGCTTTTGTTCCCTTGGATTCAAGAAGGTAATTAGTGTTGCGTGGTAAAGCAAAAGTAGTAAGTGAGCTTTGAAATGGAACACAGTTGTCTCTGATGGTCCCATGCAAGACATACTGGGGATTTTCCACAGAAAAACTAAGTACTTTTTAGAATCCAGTAGTTCTTAGATTGGAAAATGTAAAAGCACTCTCTCACTGATGTGTCTGTTATGTATTGAATGGTTTATTGGACTTTGAATCCCTATTGCCTAGCTCTATCTATATACGGGATTTCTAATAGTGCATGGTTTCATCTTCAGTGTTTTGGGGTTATGGTCTTTATTTTTGCAGTGATGTGGTCTGTGGCACATATTATGCCACTTCAGAAAAAATACAAAAAAATGCTTCTAGCTATCAAATTTGTCAACTTGTCTTATATTCATATAATATTTGTTGTTCAGGGACTAAGTTAAATTTCAAACCAAAGACAGGCTTAAGTTGATGTAAACATCTTCACACAGTTACTGTACTAATCAAAAAATATACTGAATGGGCAGGCTCACATGTGCCTATGAAGATCAGAAGATAAGCAAATTAAAAGTCACTGCCTCTGTAGTTTATTTTGTCATGGATTTATTTAAGTTAAATGGTTTAAACTACTCCACTGCGAAAGGTATTTAAACTAAAGCACTTTATTTTCTATTGAAACAGGGAACATTCACATTTTTCAAAAGCATGTCTTTTAGCTGCATCAAGGCTAAAGCCCTCCTCAGCCTTCAGATGTGTCTGTACTACTGGTTGTAGCTGTGGGATGGGCCAAGCTGTAGCAGACTGGTCTGGATTAAAAATAACTATTTGGGAAGGAAACTACTTATGCCAGCATCACTGTTGAAAGAACTGCTCAGCAAATTACACCCTAGTAGTAATTCCTGGCTGAGGGTATACATTTTCAAACCACACAGCAGGCTTGTAGACTGGACATATGAGCAGCTTATTACTTCCTCCTTCTTTTTTTTTTTTTTTTTTCTCCAAAGTGGCTTGCATTTGGCAGGATTTCATATTTTTAGCTGGTGTAACGTATCACCAAAGACGCATTGATCGACCTACCTGTCTAATCTATTTATCAGTGTTTCTGCCTCTGGGGAGAAATGCTGTCTAGTTTGGGCATGGAACAAAGACTCAGACTGTAAGAGTTTCCAGCAGCTTCACGTGTTGATGAACTCTTAGTACTCACTGCAGTCTTTTTTGTGTTCAGCAGCCTAGACATTCTGCAGCTTCTGAGGGGATCTACAAGCCAGGTTTTTCCAAATCTGGCTTTGCGAAGGGAGTTGTAAAGCAAGGAGATCTGTGCTACACTGTACGTTCCCTTCTGCTTTTATACTGTGCATGACTGGCTGATTAGCGCATATTTAACAAAACTCAAGATTTAATGAAAGGAGCAAATCCTAATATGCACAGACTCAGCAGCCTAAGCTTGCAATGGTGCTGCTGCTTTCCTTTCTTGTCCGACTTCAAGCTATTGATCCCATCCTCCTACTTCATGGGCTATCACTCATTGCTATTTCAGCCCATTAAGCCAACAGACAAACTACTTCCACAGAATAATAATTTTTTTGGTTTGTTGTTTGATTTTTATTACAACCAAACAGCTCCCTAAAATGGCCTGTGAGCAAACAAGATGTGTGTGGGAGGCAAAGAAAGGTAATATGTGGAGGAGAGACTGGGACGAGGACAGCCAGCCATTTGAGTGCCCTAGGCTGTCAAGGAAAAGCAACTGGAGTCAGTCAGTTGTCCTCTTACGTTCTCTATTTCTGTTTTCGATTGGACCCTCTGCAATACCGTAATAAAAGGGTCTCACAAGGTGCTCACTCAACAGGCAAAGCAAGCTGAAGCCTCCTTGCCATCAGCTCCCACCCTGGGCTGTGCGCCCTCAGCAGTGTGGCCTTGTGGGCTCTGCTGCTGACCAGGTCACCAAAATGCTTCAAACCAAAAAGCTCTTTTCCCTCCTTTTCCCTGCCCCGTTATCTGCCACTTTCTCTTCCCCAGTGGTATTTTCAACTCTAATCGTTTCAGTATCCATAGGTGGACCTACCCCAACAATTATATTAGCATTAGAAAGGGGAGCAGCATCAGGGGAGGAATGAACAATCAGAAGTTTCTGGGAAGGGCAGAAACTACTTTGATGGCCCGGTTTTCAAAGACAGTATATTTTGTAAAGATACCTTTGAGGTATATCTTCACTGTGGAGTTCTTACCCGCCTTTGAGGTACTGTTGTTTAGCCAGCCTTGCTTGAATCAAGCTGTGACTCAACCATACAGCTGAGAGAACCCTAATGGCTTGGTGCTGCTAAGAGATGATCCAGCTCCCTGCCCTCTTCTCCAGGTCCTTGTGTGTTAATCCCTGCTCTCCAGCCCGGTCCTGCTTCCTTCCTGGAGTTGGTTCTGGTGCCTGGATGCTTCACAAAACCAATCCAGCTTGTTAACTTGGCTGGAAAGTATCCATGTCTGTTTTTCAGAGTTAGTTTTCTGCTCAGTTTGAGAGTTGTGGAAGCAAGAGAAGAAGTGGGCATGAGTGGATGCAGAAAAGGCCCTTTTTTGTGGCAACAGACCACTACATTGGCGTAGGTGCATCATTGAGCCACAACCTGAGAGCAGGCACTTTGTTGAAATAGCGTGAGACTGTTTGTCTCCGCTCTGGTATCACAACCTGGAGACTGGCACTAAGGCTCTGAGGGGGCCAGAGGGGATGGGACATACCCTTGTCAAGAAGCCCTTCTGCGTGCTTTCCCCGCTGCCCGTGGGTTAACGCCGCTGAGGGCAGCCCTGCATCAGTAAGTCCAGGCTGAATGGTGCCTGTCTTCACGGGTGGGGTGCAGCTGTGCTAGAAATTGATGGAATTTTGTTAATTCAAGCTTTATTCTCTTTTCCCCAAAGGGGCAGACAGTGCTCATTAAAAGTAGCATCACGCTTAGTGTAAGGTTGGCGTGAGGTTTCCTCTGCATGTGGAACTCATGTTAGGGGTAACTCTTAAGTTATAATTTGAGTGTGTGATTAAGTTTTAGTGGGCAGCGTCTGGAAAGCAAGACTCCAGCTTTTTTTATAACTTTCACTGAGGAAGAGGCCTATACTTTATTTATAGTTAGCTTTAGTTATTGTGCTGCTTACTCATTATTTCAGTGAAGCCGATGAGTATAAAAGTACAGTGACCAGAGTAAGAGAATGTAAAGCTCCGAGTTTCCAGTTACCTCCGCTTCATTTTGCGGGTGATGAAAAGAACTAGTAATATAAAAAGTTGACAAGAACTAACAGTGTTTTCTGGTTAATTTTCCACACGCTATATTCCTGAATATTGAAGAAAATTAGAATGCATTGGAGAATAGCCTTTACAGTTTCTTGCTGTTCGCACAGCTTGAAAAATAACAAATTGAGAGGTGTTGTGTTTTTTTTTTTTTTTTGCGTATGTTTTCAAAAGTGGTTTTAATGCAATGTGTAGTTGCCATAATTTGGGCAAGATCTCCTTGTGTGCTTGCCGCTTAGAGCAAATGAACTGTAGACATGGTGTGTACTGGGACAAAGCCATAAGGGTTGGTGGTAGACAGATTGTAGGGTGCATGGGGCCCTAACGAAGCTGAGAGAGCATCTTGTCAATATGAATATATTTATATCAGCAGAGATGCAACATGTCTTAGAAACTGTCCACATGCATCTCGATCCTGTTGATTGAGATGGCTCGTCTTTGTTTTTTCTTCAGGCTCATTCTTGCTTCCAGAGCATGCTATGAGTCGCTTATTAACTGAAGAAAAAAAAAGTTGGTTTTATGTTTATTTTTATAGTTCAGGTGACCTATAAATTATAGCAGGGACTGTGAAACAAGTTAGGTCATGAAGAACAAGTGAATGCTGATTCTATTTTATAATTATCCATGATGTCCGATCATTTTTTGGACTCTGTGCATCTGTATGATCAAACTGCGTGCACACACAGTTATTTTCCTTTTCAGAGACTTTTCAGAAAGAGATTTCCACTTCTAATGCTAATTTTTTTGTCTGAAGCCCAGTTTGTGCCTAGTTAAGGAGAGTTGAATATGCAGTGCATCTGGTTGGATGTATAGACAGTGTAAAAGGGAAGTGTAGGGGTGTGCTGCTTCTGCTCCCCTCCCACCCCCCCCAAAATGCAGTGCCCTAAAATGAGGCAGGAGGAGAGCAATGCTAGAAGGTCCTAGTTACCATAATGACTGATGAAGAATGTGTTCAGGAACCAAACTGGAAGAAACAACCATATCTCCATCTGAGATAATATAGTTAGCTCATTCAGAGCTGTGTTCCAAAATCTAGCCCAGAATTAATATTTCAGAAAATCATGGCTGTATAGATAGTCTTTCAGATGTAGCAGAAGACTGGTAAAGATGCGGTGTGGTTTTTGGTTTTTTGTTCCCCCCGCCCCGTATCAGAAGAGTCGCATGACTGGGACAGACTCAGCGTTCCGTAAAAGGAAAAAAAACCCTCACAGTCCCTTATAAAGTAAGAAAGGGAAAATGTAAGTAACAAGCCATAAATATTGAAAGATTAAAGAGTTAATAAAAGGAATCTAAATTTATTCTTGTCATTACCAGTAATAATAATAACCTCATGACTGGGAGGAAAAAGAGGAAGGTCTATGCAGAATTTTCAGTATCTTTTTATTGGCAGTATCACAGTCTATGTCACTTGTCATTTGGCTGAAATAACATGCAGGGTTTGCCAGAAAACTGAGACTGTGCTAAGCCTAGCTGTCTTGACAGTAATCAGAATTGTTTCTGCTGCTGTTGGAGGAGGTTGTTCTTCAGAGGTCAGCTTCATCAATGTGGCTGTGCTGAGCAGCTTTATTGTGGTACGGCTGTGGCACAGGAGCGTGCTAGTCGATGCTTGCTCGGCCATGATTGCAGATAGCCTGGTTTTAATTTTAAGGGAGTTGTAATTGCTTAGTGCACAGATTGGAGAGAAAAAAATTGCTTTAAATTGGGATGGTTGTTAAATTTGTCATCTTCCTATTGGAAATAATAAATGCAGCTAGATCAGATTCATGTAAGCTTCTAAATTAATGTGTATTTGGATGGTTTTTTGACTCTCAACTAAGCAGAGTCTTCTACTGAACACATGCAGTTGCAGAGTTGACTGCTGTACAGCTGGAAGTCTCTGAGGTGGCAATTGTGTGTGCTTTAAGGACAGATTGTATTGTTCAGTGAATTTCTAGCCCTTGGTTTGTCTTAGAGATAATACTGCATACCAGCCTAGTGGAAAAATGAAGACAGATTGGTTTGGAGTTACTTTGACTTTAACATGCTTTTTGGGATAGTTGCTCACATACCTGCTAATGTTTTTTTTCCATCCCAGTCTGATGAGTATTTCAGTAACGCTGTCAAAACACTTAAGCAGCCCTTGCTCACAGCCACTTGTTCCTGTCCTGCTTCATCAGAAGAGTTACGCCAGTACTGTTTGTAGCAAACCGGACTGGAAAACTGCTGTAAGTTATTAAACGTGACAATAAAGGCTACTTCTAATACAATATTCCTTAACCCAGTTCAGTTCCCTGATCGAGCTCACAGTTGCCCCAGAATACAGTTGTGCAAGCAAAACTCACTGGGTAAATGGAAAATGCATTTTTGGAAGATACAATGGTAAGCTAGTAGGTCTAAATAAAGTAATCCTTTTCCACTCTTCCCAGCTACTGGCTGCATAGTCCCTGTTTCCTCTCTTGGTGAGCTCCAATGCTCATCTGACTTCTCAGTAAGCCAATTCAGTTTGCTAATCCGGCAGAAAATAAGCCAGCCGATGGAGGGAGGAAAATAATTTGTATTTTTGACAGCACTGGGCTGTTAGACAGGCTCAGCCATTCCTGTGAAGCTTCACCTAGAAGCATGGATTACTTAATCTGACATTGCTGCCAAAATCAATTCTTGTCCAACAGGGGCTTTACACAATCTTCATTTCTTAGTGCTTCCGTAATGTCGGGAGAGGGTGGCTATTGTCTATGAGGCAAAGATCCAAAACAGTATATAAAATCAGGTTATTTGGTTATACCACTGTGGAGATGGTACTGGTGGGAGAATGAGAAAGGGCTGCAGCCCAATCTTTCAGCGCAGTTTCCCATAAAGGAACAAAGTGGGGTAGGTTTTCTTTGCGGGTGGATTTTTTTGTTAATCTGTTTTTCTCCTCCTTGTTCCCTTTTTGGGTTTGTTTCCCCATAGTCTTCAGGCTTGGATTCCACCCTCACTCTCAACAACACACACGAGCACAAGTTTCTTGTATATCCTTCTGAGCAATGTCATATACGTAGCACACACCGTACATTTTAGATAAAAGCCTCATCTGAAGATTGAACCGTCAAAGATCACATCTTTGGAGAGAAGAAGGGGACAGTTGCTGCTCCTTGCACTTCCCCCAGCCTAAATGCCTTTTCTCCAGGGTTGTTTTTCTACCTTTGCCTGTGCTTGTATTAGCATTTAAATGACCCCTGCTAAGTGGTGATATCAACACCTTCTTGACAGGAACAGGGGAGGGGAGAGGAGAAAGTTTTACTGGTTTTTGTTTGGTGACCACTTTTGTAAAACGTCATAAAAAAGAGTAATTCCAGCAGTGGATTTATGTTTCCAAATGTTCTTCAGATTACCAAACTGAACAAAACTAATCTTTTTTTTTTTTTAAACTCTAGACAAAAGTATAGTATTTGAGGAACCAGCAAATATAGGAAGACCTTAAAATCTCCACTTCTGCAACTTTGCAAGATGGTTTTGTCTCTTGGACTGTGGTGGCTGTGGGACGTTGTGGTGGCTCTGAGGTGTGGGAGTGCTTGCTGCATAACTTAATAGTAATTTCACAGCTTTCATCCAAATAATTTATTTCAACCTGCTGGCCAGAGTGTTTCCCAGACTTCATTTATATCTGATAGCCACACCTGATACAGACAGAAGCCAGAAATATGTACTCCCATGTATTTGTCTTGTCATATTACTAAACACTGCCCGTTACCCAGAATGTGGCTATCCTTGTGTTTGCCCGAAAAGCAGTAGCCAAATACCGATTCAGTGTGGTCACTGGGTCATTCAAGAATCACGTAGGTTGGAAAAGACCCTGAAGATCATAAAGTCCAGCTGTTAACCTAACACTGCCAAGTCCACCACTAAACCATGTCCCTAAGCACCACATCTACAGGTCTTTTAAATCCTTCCATGGATGGTGACTCAAGCACTTCCCTGGGCAGCCTGTTCCGATGACTGACAAGCCTTTTTCTGAAGCAATTTTTCCTAATATGCAATCTATAATTTAAATTTACATAATTTAAATTTATATAAACTAATTTCCTAATATGCAACCTCCCGGGTGCAACTTGAGGCTCCTGTCCTATTGCCCGTTACTTGGGAGAAAATACTCTTTTGTCTCTTTTTGTAGACTTTGCTACAACCCCCTTTCAGGTAGTGGTAGAGAGTGACAAGGTCTCCCCTGAGCCTTCTTTTGTCCAGGCTAAACAACCCCAGTTCCCTCAGCCGCTCCTCATGAGACTTGTGTTCTAGACAGCACTTCAATGTCGTCTTTGTAGTGAGGCGCCCATCCATCATCCCATCAATTTTTCTGTACAGGAGGAAGTTTTTGTGAACATCTTCCACCTTCGCTAACAATGACCCTCTCCATGGCCATACTGCATGAAAAGCTTTTATCCTCACTGGTATTTTTATCCTACTCTGCACATCTTTAAACAGTGCAACTCAGAAACGTTGGTTGCAGTGATATGGTGTGACTGTGATGCTGTCTGTGAGGAGCTGGACTACACTGTGATGCCGGAGTACCAAGAGGTGCCCAGTCAGGGCCTGCAATGACAGGCAGCGCTCATCCAGGGCCATGGAGACCCATGGCTCCTGGTTTAGCTCTTGGCATTGCTAATTCCAGTGGGTCTGTGCTGGCTTCCCCACTGGGACATTTTAGTAGTCCTCCCCAGTGCCGACAAGCCCTTACTGTGCACTTTGTGTTACCTCAGCTGGGGTTTAGATTTGGGGTATCTCTGGTCCTTGTGCAGCAGTTTTGGCACATGAACAGATAGGAGTTGATCCGGTCGGGTCCTTCCTAAGCTCTTCTCTGCTGGAAGGTACTCGTGACATAACCTGCAGGATTTGAGCAGGTATTAAGTCTGTATGGCTTGGGGAAGTCCAAAGGGAAATGCCGCACCTTGGGATTCACCTGGAAATGTATCACAAAGTTCCTTTGAGGCCAAACAGGGAACATATTATGGGAGCAAATTGGCTAAACTGGTAACTTATAATGCAAAATAAACATTAACAATGTTGGCATTTGTTCTGAGATTTCTCCCTGTATAAAAATTGCTGTCTGTTTTTGTCTTTTACCACTGTAGTATCTGAACCTTTCACAAACACTAGTTAATTTACCCTCATATCGTTTGTGTTTTGGCCATGGTTTTAATCCCATCTGTGCAAGTGCAATGGTTTTAAAAAAAAAAAAAAAAAGATAAATGTAAGTATCGAGCTAATTACAGTGTCTAGATTAGTAAGACGTTCAGCATTTTTGACCATACCTGTGGTAACTCACCCAGGAAGCATTTTACGGAACTGTCTGGTTGCTACCACAGAGTCAGCCCTCTGGAAGAAACAACAGTTGTGTATATATAGAAAGAGGAAAGCTGATGGTGGTGGCAGACGGTACTTGTTCCTTTCCGGGCTGACTTTCTGGGAGAATTAGCTTGGCTGCTCCTTCAGTGGTAACTTTAGCATGGTCTGTGGGTGAATATGAGAGGAACTCCTGTTCCTGCCAGGTCCTTCTGTATTAGGTGTTTAGTTCGATGATGGGATGAAAATAGCACACACTCCTTTAGGTAACAGCCTCCACCTGTTCAGTGGTAAAAGTCTGTCTATAACCATCCTGTACCACGTTGCTGCAACGTTTGATGTCCTAGATTGATTGCTGCTTTTATCACACTTTCCAAAGCAAGAGAGATTAATAGAAATTGTTTGGTCTAATACGATGGTTATCTTTAGTCTCAAGTCAAAATTTGCTGTCTTTGTATTGCTTCACTAGAAAAGCTCTATATGATTCATTTATTTCTCCATATTACTCTAAATTTATATTTTCTTTTACTTTGCACATCTTCTGACCTGAAGTTAACTGATTGCCAGTTAACTCAAGCTGGGTAAGAGTTCTGTAAATACTGAGAGAGTTGCTGTCTAAATGTTTTGTTCTAGCATTCAGATGTTTGCTCTTTCATCTCTGGGCTCAGTCATGGAGAAAATGGACCTGATTATAGCCTGTTGTGAAAACTCCCTGGCAAAACTGAGTCTGTCCTTTGAAGTGCTACCAGTTTGCAAAAAACACACTTGTTTCTCTTTGATGCCAGACAGACACAGCACCAACTTCAAGTTTACTTGCTGCTTAGCCAAAGCCAGCACCTGGATGAAAAGCAGCTGTTTTAAAAACTGGGCTCAGAAGGATGCTATGAAGTTTTGCTGGCATGTGCTGCATAAGGATGCTTGGATCCGTGTACATTTGGGAGATGACAAAACCCATTTGTGGTGGTTGTTCTTGTTCGAGTTTAGCAGAGTCTGCCACAGCAAGGAAGCACTCCATTTGCAGAAGCACAGGAATGACATTCTGCTGAAGTTGGGATCTCCTGCTGTGGGAAATGCTTTGGACTTTCCCTGCTCCTTAAGGCATGTTGAGGTTAACTTTCTCGCCTTTTTAAGGCCGTCTGATCATCAAGATGCATTTTGTTTGCTCCTTACTCCTGGCTACACAGATAGCTGTTTTAGCATAAAAAACCCCAAAGCTATGAAATCCAAGAACAAAAATCTTGTCACTTTTCTAATTTGAGCTAGACTGTAGCCCAATCTGTGCTTGCAAACGTGGTAAACTGTGCCATCATTATCTTCAGGCATGAGTATTGCAGCTCACAGCTAGCAATGAAGGATTTCAAACCACTTGTTCCTGTGATGTACCCATTTGTGTTTTCTCCCCTGATGGTTACACAAGCCGGCCCAAAAGCTGCTCTCCCTGAGACTGGTCCTTCTTGAAACAAGTCTATACATAGACTCATGCAGTCTCTGTAGAAAGGACAACATTACTTATGGATAAACAGAGTGGAAAATGCAAGGTGAGAAGAGTTACTGCTGTACCAAAAGGAAAAAAATAATAAAAATCTAGCCAAGTTCTGGGAGAGAGTTGAATCGGCAGTTGAAGAGCTTGGATTCCTAGAGCTCTTGTGGGCTGAATGGCATGGCAGTGAAGACCTGATGAGAAGGGGATGGGGAGGGAGGAGGAGACCTCCTTGTTCTCCTTTTGAACAGTAGTCTGCCCAATATTGAGCTGCAGCCAACCCTCTGAAATAAAACTGTGAAATAAATTTAGGAGACGTAAGAAGGGGTTAAGAAGGAGATGGATATTTTTTCCTTCTTTTTTTTTTAATTGATTTAAGTGGTGTTCTAATAAAAAGAAGTTATTTATCTTGGATACCGTTTTTACCATTGATAGTATCTTTCTTCAGCTTGCTTAGCAGTGTAATCAGCAGTTTTGAAGCCAGTTGTTAGCAGGAGGATGACTTGCAAATTGTGATTAGTGGGCTACAGCTTTCAAATGCACTTTTTTGTCAGCCTGTCTGTGTCCCCCCCGCCCCACCAGTGTTTGGCTTCCAGTTACCTGAATGTAGTGGTATGATTCCATAGCTTCTGGTTCACTCATGAGACACAACTTTGGGGGAAAAATAGGAAATGCCTAAATAAAAAAACCCTCCTGGAGTATGTTAAGCCTCTTGCTGCAACTAGGATCCAAGTGTGTTGGAAGCTACTAGGAAAGCAAGAGCATCACACTGAAGGTTGGGCGTGTAGCTTGGCCTGTTAGAATCCGAATCAATATGTGACATTTTTAAGCAGGTCGTTGTCTTTCTCAGGTGGGTTGATTCAGCACCTTGGATCTAGGCATGTCCATAGGTGTGTGAATTCTAAGAGCAAAAGAGCTACAGGTGAGCTTACGCATTCTGGTGGAGTAAGACTGCTGCACTGTATTTACATGTCACAGAGCAGGTGCAAGATGGTTTTGAGTTGTTGAGTAACCCAGGGTATATTCTTTGCCTCCTTTTGAAGTCAACAGAAAACTTGTCGCTGACTTCAGAAGGGAGGTCTTCTGTGTTGGTCCTAGCTACACAACAACTTTCAACCATGCTGACAATTCTGACATCAGTATGAATGATGGACACTGGAAGTAAATACAAGAGATTTTCAGGCAATGGACTACATGTCGTAGCAAGGAGACAGACGTACTTAATGTGTAAACCTGTATTGTTTTGTACCAAAGACAACTTTAATTTAGGATGCCTAAACATGCTTTAATGGTCAAGAGAAACAGGTTTTAGAGAAACCTGATATATTTCCTCTATCAACTGTCTTTTTCTGCTTTTTTTCCTAACAGAAGCTAACACAAATATTCTGAAAAAAAATTGAAATTAATTTTGAATGTTCTTTACCAGTTACCGAACTGTTTCTATTCACAGTGAAATGTTAGTAATTTATTGCCTCTTATTGTGTGTCTGTCTTTGAATTTTATGAATCAAGTGTGGGTGTGTGTGGGGGGTGTGTATGCGTAGGTAGAGTATAGATGTTTTAAAGTGTGTGTCCTCACGTGCAAGTTTTAATTTTGCAGACGATATCAGAAATTGCAGAAGATAATGAAGCCCTGGTAAGAACCTGATTAGATCATCACCTTGCACACTTCCTCTTCTTTTGCATGACTGAATTCAGGCCCTTGCGCTAATCTTTATATGTAAATACAACTGTGCATATTCATTCAGCCAGTCTTTAACATTCTCCGTTTCCTGCTCTTTGTGATGCCTGTTAGAATTTTCTGATGAAGCTTTTTTTGCTTTGCTTGTGGAATGGGTGCTTCATTTCTGTAACTTCTGCAGGGGCTTCTATTATTTCCTAAGTAAGGCTTTCATTTTGTTTTTTAATTTGAGCAGACAAATAATTTCGCTGCCTTCCCCAATTCCCCTCTTAAATTTGGCTGGCTTACATGATTGATAATAGGGAATTTTAATTGTTGATGTTAGTGAGCTGAAAGTAAGAGCCATTGTGCCAGTTTGAATTCCTCTTATTTGTTGGTCCCAGGTAATGATAGTTGTCGCAGATAACTGCATAAAGGAAAACTGTAATACAGTGAAGGACCTCATATCAGAAAGCTCAGAAACATGCCCATTTCCAGATGCTTTTGAATGGAACTCTTCTGTGTGCTTTGAGTTAAGCACAGGCTTCATAGGCTTTGACAAATTGGGACCCTGAGAGATATTTAGAATATCTTGATTGCCTTGCGAGTTTGACGTGTCAAGTATAGCTAAAACCCAAGGAAGCAAAAGAATAGTTAATCAATTAACCATGCATCTGTCACTCTGAGAGCTTGATGTGGTCTATCAAGCAGGAAATGCAGTTCCCCACCTGAATCCATGCTAAACCATACTTTCACAAATCAACTGTAAACCAAGTTCTGAAACATTTATTATTAAATCATTGCCTAATATAAATTAGACAGTAAGAATTAAATTTGGCAGGAAACTTAAATCCTTCCTCAACGTTTGCCTTTTCAACCTAATACAAAGTAACTTGTTTCATAATAGAAAAGTTTAGATTCTGAGGAAAATTATTAAAATGGAATGAGGCTTCCAGAGTTCTTGGCAGCATCACCCCTGCTGAGACAAGGTACCTCCTGTGCATTTGGATGGTGGGTTTTTTCTCACTGCTGTGAAAATATTCTTTGAGGAAGAATTGTTACACTCCTTCAGCATATCTCTGCTTCCAAATTCAGTTATCCTGTAGGCTTGTCTACATTAAATTATGTGATTGTCCTCAAGACAGTACTAAAATACTAACTTACAGTTGCATTGCACCTTGATTTTAGGACCTGATCATACTGATGATCTGAATTATTTTTTTATATACAGTGTAGTTTTGTTTACTCATGGGAACAAGGCATTACCTACTTTAAGAGGGTTCTTATTGATCAGTGCAGATATACCACATCAACAGAAACAGTGGTAAAGAAAGTGTATGTGACTAAAGTTTATTCTAACTTTTGAAGTTAAATCCTGCCAGTAGAAGCTTCAATTTACATTGGGGCACACAGTTTAATATTTTGATTTCCATCAGTAGTACACGAAATGATGCAATTAAAATAACACAAATTCTTGAGTTGGGAACTTGTGCTAAAAAAAAAGATACTAGAGCCATTGGTCAGGACATGAAACCAATAGCTCTGGAAGCTTGCCTGTTTGTACATTTTCAAGGTAAAGTGTATACACTAATGCTCTATGAGTGTAATTATTGAACATCCTGACTATTTTTCACCCATGTATTAATGGGAAAAGGTCGAATGAAACAAGAACTATAAAAAAAAAAAAAAGAGCTCAGACCTTGATATAATGAACTAAACTAAACTTTAAAACTTTGCAACCTCCACCTTCTGTCTTCTTGACTAAAGAAACTTAAAGAAAACAAATGCTAATTACAAAAAAGGTTAATTTTGATTTACAGGATGACATACTTCATAAAGTGCCAGTATTTAGTTTTACCTCTGATAGCTTGCACATGCTAGCCTAACGTAATTAAAACCTGATTTTCCACAGAGAGGCCTTGTTTAATAGCTTTCTCCACTGAAGGAAGTTATTCTAAAATGTTTCTTTTTCTCCATCTTTTCAGTTTTAGGGGTTCCCATTATGTTTTGTGATTTTATTTATCTCATGTTGGCTAATACTTGGATTTAAAAAAAAAAAAATTCCCATCAAACAGCTCTATCAGTTGACTTTTGCTTTGCAGTATTGAATTGTAGTCAAACCACGCTGACTGGAGAGTGATGTTTTTCCTGGTCTTTTAAGAAAAGCTGGTCCATTTAAGGAAATTATCATTAAATGAGCAAACCCAGGTATTTAAAAGATGGGGAATAAGAGAAAAGGTAATTCTAATCACATCTTCTTGAAGAACCAGTGTGTAATAGTTCCACTGGGCTAGTTTCCCATACAAACAAATGCTTAATGTACCTCAAAGTGGATTTAGTCATATTCCATAATAAGGGTATCTACACCTGGATTTATTCAAGAATAGTTACAGTTCTGCTTAAAATTCGCAGCTTGTTTTCTTTAATCAGAGTTAATTTTCAAGCTTAAAGAAGCCTTGATACCAGGGTTACAAAGCTATTTCATTTTTTTGGAATGCTAGTGGTTTAAAATCAGTAGGGTTGATCCCTTGTAATGAATGCAGTCAAACTGTACTGCAAAAAAACATTTCAGTGGTGCTTGTCACGATGAAAAAAAGCAACCCCAAAACCCTGTGTCAATCGCAGTGTAGCAGTTAAGTGCATTTTCTGTAATCATCTAGGAAAATAGGGGCAGCTACCCTGCAGATTGTGCAGTCATTTTCAGCTGTACAGAGTAAGTACCAAGTAGGTGTGAATTGCTCCTGGTTTGATTTGATGATGGCTTAGTTTCACTCTTGGAAAGGTTACTTGAAGAAACAAGGCAGTGTAGAAGCAATGAAGAGGAGCCATAGCAATAAAAAAGGTACTTGTTCACACTGCACTTGCAAAGCATCCTGCTGCATCATCAGTCTTCGTTTTGGACTTGGCTAGGTTCTCGCCCTCATGGCTTTTCCAGAGCTCTTGTCCTCTGATGATTTGATTTATGCTGCTCCCCTGTTTAAATTTATTCATGGCCATATATCCTTGACAACTCTAACTTAAAAAGCTGTTCTTACTCTTTGATGTTGACCTCAAATGATGTCAGGCCTTTCAGCTGCCCAGCATTAGGCTGTGAGCACAGTTGCTGAATGATAAGGGACGTAGTTAACTGCTTCCTCAACTCCTGCATTTGGAAGTGAGCTGCAACTCTTTTGTTGCTTCCTGCCCAGTTGAAGTTGTTTCTTTGCTGCCTTTCCTCTGCACTATTAGAGATCAACTTTGGTCCTCTTTTGCCCATGAAAAATGGTTTGTGTAAAAGTGTACTGTCTTTGGCTTCTAGGCCTAAAGGGCTGGTGGCTGTATTCTGGTTGTGACAGGCAAGCAACAGTTAATTTCCAGTGCAACTTTTATCATATAAAACATGAGATAGTCCACCTAGCTTTCTAATAGCTTGTAGTGCTTTTTTTTGTTACTTGATGACAGCTGAGCCTGAATAATTACCTTGATTTAAAGAATCATTTGAACAGCTGAATATTTTTCACTCCTCAGTAGTAATAAAATGTTCATTTTGGTGTGTGTGTTAAACATGGATGGAGATTTTTTTTTTACCCAAAAAAACATCTAGGGGTTTGGGTGCTCCAGTCCCATTAATCTATTCCGATAAGAAATCCAAATTGCTTTAGGCATCTTCCAAAATATCAGACATGGTTCTATATATATATACATCTGAGGATTACTTAGCACATATGATAAAAAGATGGTTTAGCATCTAGAAATGATACTAGGAAGGCAGGTGAGAGGCAGGTGTGGTGGTCAGGGTCACGTGCACATTCCTGTCATTTTTATTTTTAGGAAAGAAAAGCAAATATCAAAATGCGTGGAGTTTTTTTTTTTCTTCATAGTTTCTTAAGGTCAGAATGCAGAAAATTCTTTGGCATGTAAATTAACAGCCTTTGACCTGATATTTCTCTAAAACCTAGAAATGTGAAATGCAACTGTTGACTTACTGTTCACTCAGGTTTGTCAGAGGGGTTGAGGTGCACGGGCTGTGGGTGAGAGCATAGCCATCCATCCGCACTGGAACGGCTCACGCTGGGACAGCCGATGGTGTTACAGACCAAAGTTTACCGCTGCTTAAGAGGCTTTTGCTGGGAGCTGCTCTGGGTGAGGAGGTGCTTCATGACCCGTTCATCCATCCCCACAACAGTAGTTAGAAGAGGGGAGTCAGACAGCAGAGGATGGGGAAACTTCATCAGCTGTCCCAGCATAAGGTGTCCCCACCTAAGAGCCAGAGCCCTGAACGGCACTCAGGAGGGATTGTACAAGTAGCTTGCCCGAGAGCATAAATCATTAAAATGTGCTCGTGGGATATGAAATTGCAATTACATAGTGCATCTTCCTGATAATTTTTCCTCTCTTGCTGCAATGACACGCATTAAAAAGCACCTTCATCAGGAATTACCGTCAAACTATTACGTCATTTTGCCAGAGCAGCAAGGGTTTGCACTTTACAGAACCGTTGTGCTTTGTGGATTAGTCAAACAAGATTTTATGAAGAAAGGAGCCCCATCATTTTTTTGGCCTTTTGTGTGACTAAAACACTTATTCACTGAGATTTTGAGTTAAACAGCTCCTACCACGTATTTTCCAAGATTACTACTTTTACGAACAAGCTTTGATCCCCTTGAAATTTCTAGCATCTATTCTGTCTGCTGCTCTGAATAGTATGAATGCGTCTGTGCATGTGTGTCTCGAAATGAATTGCTTGGAAGAACCATTTCTACCTATTTGCTTGTGTTTAAACACATAACAATGAATCAACAGCAAGTCCCTTCCCCCTCCAGATACTTTAATCCTTATCTTGCTCTAGTTACCCTGGAGATTGCTTTCATCTCTGGCTGTGCTATTCCTAATGCTTATCCTTTAGGCCTGGCTTTTGACTTCTGCAGTGCCATTTCGTGTATACATGTGTGTGCAGGTGCATATATATAGCTATATATTTTTAAAATTACATGCTATGTGTGTGTGGTGCTGCATAATGTAGAATTGGGAGTATTTTGTTCTGCTTGATTAGTCCCAGTGTTGCACCTCTTCAGTCCCATTAACTATTTGAAGTGGTGTCACTGGAGTGACACCTGGTGGGGTGTCTGATCATTTTAAGTTCAAAAGTACTTTTAGCTTCTGGATCCCTAACGGTTGTATCACTGTCCAGCTACTAAAACCAGGTTTATACATTAATACCAGTATTTTCAGCTCCATTAACCCAGTTTCCTCTCCAAAGCTGTGGAGGAGGCTGGGTGAAGTGTCAGGGTTAATCAGTAGTTTTGGTGAAAAGACTAAATGAGACTGTTGAATGTAAAGGAATTAAACTAACCTGAATTCCTGTCACCGCTGTTCTGAAGGTGAATATCCATATGTAGGTTTAATACAGTTTAAGTAATCCCTCTATACTATATCCATTGTTAATGGGGATTAGCTTTCATGTACAATTGGTTTATAGAAGAGTATTTATGTGCAAAATATAGGTTAATTGACTAAATTTTTAAACAGTACATGAGAAAATCTAGGGGAGATAAATTATCTGCTTAGTTTAATGCTGTGAGAGATACTTTCATCTACTTTTTAACATATATGACCTATCTTTTTGTAATTTTTAAATTTTTGTTTGGATTTAATCTAGCTTCTTAAAATACCATAATTCCATATATTTGTGGAAGTATTCTGTCATGAAGATGCATGAGAATTTGGTACAAGTTTTTAGAAGGAAGCCTTTCCTAGGTGTGCAATTTTATTTGTGGAGTCATAAATAACCATTTTATGCAAAAGGAATGGATTAGGGAAAATGACAGGACCAGAGCTGATTAAATTTCTTGCAAAGTCTTATTGTTGTCTTTTTATGAAATCCTTGGTTATTTGGAATGCTAATGATGACATTTTGAATCGAATTTAATTCATAAAAGACTTGCAGTATTAAAAAACAGGCAAACAAAACCAACCCCCCTCTCCCCCAAAACAAAACCAAAAACTTCCAGATCATGTATTTGCTGAACAAAATATTCCTTGCAGAATTACAGTGGATTTTTTAAAGACTCTGTATTTTTCTTGTTTGCTCTTTGGTGTAGCTTTTTTCATTTGGTCTTAAATTATCAAAGCCACTGTGGGTACCCTTACTTCCTGTGGAAAAGAAAGATGTGTTTGGGGTTTTGTTCATTTGTTTATTTGTTTACTCACAAAATGTCAAGAACGGCAAATTTATTTTTAGTGGAGGGCATCTGTGGAGTTTTGATGAACAAGAGCTCCTATCTTAAATGAAGAGGCTGCTAAAGGCTCCATCTCACAACCTGAAATCCCTAAAAGGCAGATTATATCAAATCTGATAAACTAGTTATTGGAGTTGCTACATTGAAACGGATTTTCTGCCTTATTCCTCTGTACTGCAGTACATGTCTTCCATCTGAATGGATGTTCACCTATTTGTGTTGGGTTGGTGCAGGATAGTAGGGGAGCAAATCACACAGTAAAGATTACCAATTACATTGTTTACCTATGGCTTTACTATTAGACTCAGGTTTTCAACATACTGAGCGTTGTAGTTCCAATCTGACAGAGGTTTTTTTTAAATTTTCTCTTTCATTTAGATAAGCTGATGCATTAAAATCAATGGGACTATCTATTCGTGCTGTTTAGATTGATTGTATGCTTCTGCTCGTTAATGGCTTAGTGGCAGAGTACCTGGCAGGCGGTTTGGCATGCCCTTAGAGGTAATACGCTGCTTCTGTTGGGTAGTTATCTCATTGAATGGCTTCATTGACATCATTGTGGCTGCTGACTGTTCGGTGCCCTGACTATATAGAGAAATGAAGCTAATCTTTAAAAGCTGTTTTTTAGAATGGAAAATTCCAGTGCAGATGGTCAGGTTAGAGCATATTCTTTATGTTGAGTTTAAACCCATTTTGAATTTAGTTGAGTTCCTACAAAGATGCCTTGGATCGCAAATTTACAGGTGTAGGTTGCAGTGTAGTGGGCCTGCAAACCCTAAACAATTTGAGCTGCATGCTTTCATAAACTATGGGAACTTTGCAATTCGCTTGACATGTTTGCCCATAGATAAACAAAAGGAGATGTATCTTCACGTTCAAAGAAAGAAATCGAGACATTAGCTGTTGGAAAATTGCTGCTCAGTAGCAAATCTCTTCTGGTGCATTTTAGAAATATATTTGCTTCCTTGTAAGAGACGGAACAAATAATCCACTAACTTTCTGCCAGTCTGCTTGATACAGAGGTACCAAAACGTGACACTTCTGTATGACATTCAGTTAGGAGCATTTCCATAAGCTGGTAAGAAAAAGCTCACTTCTTTTCTTCTGTTAGATCTAAAACTCTGAATTTATAAGAGAAGCTTAATTTGGACTATCTGATTTCCTTAAGCATTGCATCTAGTGTTCTCCTGGGGATTAGTTCTCCTACAAAGTTGCTTTCTTCCAGGTGACTGTTCTTGATGTCTATGCTAAATTGTTTTGGGGACTATCTGTTGCACGGCCTCCCTTGCTCTTCTGCTACCTCTTAGTGCATAATTGGCTTAATTTTCCTCCCTTTCTGAAAGCTTCCTGCTGCTTTGCTCCCTCGATCATTGCCCTGCTGCATTACTAGTAAATGTTCTCATGACTCCTGTCTCTTGCAGCTTTGGAGATATGTTGTCCTTTACACTGACTGCATTTGTTGAGCTGATGGATCATGGGATTGTATCGTGGGATACATTCTCTGTGGCATTCATTAAAAAGGTAAATTTGTAATCAATGCTATCTGTTCTATATCTTTAAATTCTTAAGGTGAGTTGTGGTTTGTTCCCCTCCTCGCCCCCAGGTACACTGTTTAGGTCATTGGTCAAAAAGGTACGTGAAAATGGGATTAAAGTGCTGTTTCAAACTATAAATTTGTAGTTTCAGGATCTGGCCCAGCTTCTATGGAAATCAGTGGGAGTGAAATGGGATCAACACTGTATTAGACTTATGACACAAGAAATTGCTCGCTCAATTACAGCGTGACCTCCCTGTGCAGATCCCATGCAGTTAAAGCAAAAACTAGTATTTTGATTTAGTGTAAATTAAAATGAGTAATACCATATTTATTGAAACAAAAACATCACTGAAGTGTTTCCTCTGGGGGCATGGGAGGAAGAGAAATGAGTTAGTTTACAAATTGAAATTAAGCTGATACCTGCTGAGTTTATCAAGTTGAACTCTGATGCCACTGAATCTTGCAGCTGAGGTCTGTGGTTTTGAAACAGATCTTTACACCATTTGCAAAATTTTTTTTTCTTTTCTTACATGTAGGAGATGCATAAAAGCAGCAGAAACACGGGAGTACTCTTTAAGTAAAGAAATTTAACAGATTTCAGGGAAAAGTTGTTGTTACTGATATAACCCTTTTCATTTACTGGGTGGGGGAAACCCTCACATCTGTTTACAAAGAATTTTCAAACCAGGTTGAACTCAGAACTTATCTTAAGTTGAAGTGCATTTGTGCAGGTTCAAAAAAATATCAGAGGTATCACTCAAATTATATCAGAAGCAGTAATGGAATGAATATAACATGTGGCAAAGATTTATTCATTTTGAGTGTGTCAGAGCAAAGACTTTTAATTTAGATTAGCTTGGAAAATTACTACCACCAAAGGAAAGTACAAATTTACTTTTGTTGCCAAAAGTGAAAGAAGGATCAATTATGAAAAGAGCATTAGATTTTAAAGCTCAGTTTTTGTCATTAAAAACGATGGATGCTATTTGTAAGAAAAATTAGTATAATTGACCTCGGTTTTGGACCCCCCCCCCCCCACACACACACTTGCAGTCTAGATAGATTGTTACGATGATTATTGTTACTTTTCATGGCAGAGAAAATAGTACAGTTGTTTTTTAACTGGCAAGGTCAAGCCCAGAATGCCTTATCTGCTAGTGGAGCCTACCAAGAAGTGTATGAAGAAACTTGCTAAGATGAGTTTAAATCGATCTACTTTGTTAATGACTCGGAATGATTGTCTTTGTCTAACCCTATCAAGACCTTTTGCCATGTGGATTGTATAGTAACTACAGAAGAAAGTGTTGTGTGCACCCCTGTTAATGGCTCATCTCTTCTGTCTGGCACTTCCATGGGTTTCCCTGGACAGTGACTCAATTTAAAAACCAAAAGACACAAAAGCATTCTCACAAAGAACCTATGGAAACCAAAACCTGCAAGTAAAAACCAAAAGTGAAACTGGTGGACAAGAAAGGCACCAAGGAGAATAGGACAGTTAGGATAGACACAGAAGGACAAAGACTCACAAAAATAGAGGAAAGAGGCACAGGTGTGTCCTGACCTGCCACACAGTTGGGAGCCAGAAGAGCAGAGCCCTCAGTGGGGCTTTGTGGGCAAGGGGCAAACCTAAAGGGGCACCTTTGGACTATGTCCCTCTGGAAGCAATCTGCAGCATTATTCTCACTTGCTTCTCTGACCTTGGCTTTTGGCAGGCCACTTGAGGTTGCTGATGGGCTAGCTCAAGTGGCTGACAGGGTGGATAAGGGAGCTGATAAGTTTCTGCTAGCTGAGGGGAAATGTGCAATCCCACTTCAAGGATTGCTTCTGCCCTTTGAAGCTGTCTTTCATGTTAAGTGGGAGCCAAACTGGAATGGGGAGGAATTAATCTGAACTTTTTTCTTGAATAGTTTTGTAACTTAAAACGTAGAAGCTGGAGGAGACCTCAAGGGGAACCTCTAACTGCTTCTAATGACTAAGTATTTGGTGTTGGATGCCGTCTCCCTCCTATCCTTTAGGTACATAAAGATTTCTATGCCAACTGCTGCAAATATCAAGGAGAACTTTGTTCCTTATCTTAAAGTAAAATAGCATCATTTGAAAAAATGTCCTTATGATATGCAAGATTCTCTCAAGACCTTTTTCTTGCTTACGACAATAAAATTTATTTCCAGCTTCCATAGTTTTCCTAAAGGATTTGGATGTCCAGTTCTTAGAAAATGTCATGGTAATTGGATGTCAAAATATTGGTATATTAACAATAATTTGGTACTCGCATCTTTAGTTCCTACAAGAGGAGAAACAAAGTTTGTAGTATTGATTGAGATAGTTGAAAATGTTCTTAGAATTATTTATATTATTTATATTATTTCTTAGAATTATTTATGCTCTTTCATAACTGTGATGCAGAGTCTTAACCTTGATGAATTGATTACTCTGCCTTCTAAAATGTACTGTGCAGGAAAAGGGGGTGACAAGCAGGGAAAGTATCTCTGTGTCTCACAGCTGTCAGCGGGTTTTTCTGTAGCCAAGTGCAACTCTCATTCCTTACTTGAAAATGAGATGCAAACTTTAAAATTTTACTATGCATTAGGACTTAACAGAGAACAAAACTTTGTCAGATTTTTCTGCACATTTCTGACATCAAAATGGTCCAGGCAAGTAACTAATGAACATACCACTGCTCAGAAAATAGATCTGTTTCCTTCACTATTCTTTCCCTGTGTGGTTCTTGTTGGTGGCGCAGTTTATTTTGTTTGGTTGGGCTTTTTTATTTTTTTTTTTAACTTTTGAATTCTCTCCCATGCTTCAAGTGATGCTGAAACAGGAAGATAACCTGGATGATATAGTTTAGTTTGCTATAGGTTTCTCATCTACCCTCACTTTACATGTTTATCTCTTGTTTCAGCAAGGCTGGCGCTGAATGTGTAAAGGCATTCTGATTGCTAATTTCTCTTGAAATCGCTTGGAATTTAAGCACCCAGCCACTTCTTTTGTATGTTGCTATATATGTCCCAATAGGACTATGCAGGTATTAAGGTTGCAGGTATTTTTCTGAACAAATGGTTTTATCCTTAATGAGGCACACCCGTGTGACAGGTTGTCATGTGAAAGTGCAAGGCAATGAAGTTGCTTATTTCTGGAGGAGAGGTTGTATTTCTGTGAGCTTGCATTATTTTTATCATCAGAATTTTTGATAAATGAGTGCAGGATTATTTTTGGATGTTGAAAGCCCTCCCTGTGCGTGGTGCCCAATAAGCAGAGAACAGCAAGTAACACAAATTTGTACTCTTCTTGATTCTTGTCTCTTTTCAAGAAGGGTTTTGGGTTTTGTGTTTTTTTTTTTTTTTTTGATACCCAGAACTTCAAGTATGGTAATAGAATTTCTTTTGAATCTAATTTTGTTCCCTCTGGAACTGGCATGCCTTACTTATCAGGGTAGACAAGCCTATTATTTCTGGTCAGACTTCATGCGTCAGCAAGGTGGTTATGAGTATACATAGCTTGACATGCAAGTTACCTGGCAGGTCTTTTGCGTGTATGTTCAGTGTGATATTTCATAGCTTTTTAAGCACACAAGCCAGCTTCATACCTTGGGTTTGTGTTTACGCTTAAAATACGTTATGGTCCAGGATCAGAAGAATAAATGTCTAAGGCAGCCTTTCCTAGGCTGAGGTTGCAGTTATCTATACTGTTACGTTTCTGCAGGCCCCTGATCTGAATATGTTATATCCCAGTGAAGCGTTTACACTGCCGCTTGAAATACCATGGGAAGGAGCTGCTGCACCAAGAATAATTCATGCACGTCAGGGCGTCTAAAGGGGATGGTGGCAGCTGTCTGGCAAGTTGGGACACAGTCTGGACATGCTGTATTTCTGCTGCACGATTGATCCATGGAAGCCTGGTGACTGTGAGGTATCCAGAGCTCATTGGGTTTATTGTGTGAGCAGTGCAGGGTTGCTCTGTGCATACGCTGCCCGTACTGTGGGCCTTTTAGATGTCTGGCAGCTCTGGCTGCAGTGCATCAGAAAACAGCTGGATTACCATTAAGAGAGGTAAGGTAGTACAGTGCTTCTGAGATACAGCTTGTTACTCTAAACAGCACAATTTGCATCATGTACTAATGTAAATATCACTTGGGCTTAAGACTTGCAGGCAGCAGATACTGAAAGCCCAGATGAGAAAAGGCTGGCTTGCTTCTCTCCTCCTGTTTTCTATGCATGCATGGGTCGGTTCTTTATTTTCTGTAAAGTCAATGTGTATTTCCTGAACTGAGTTACATTCCGCGTAGCATGTTCCTATTGTGGTAGTGCAAACCAAGTAGCAGAGCAAACAGCAACGCTGCAATAGATAAGAAGAGGAAAAACCTGCCCTTCTTTCCTTGTCGGCTCCAACCAAAGTTGCAGATAGAGTGTTTTGCTCCTTTAGTGCTACTTAAAATGTCACAAGTACAAAACAATGTTGTTGTTCACATGTCAGTATTTAACTGTGAATTTTACAGGCAGCTGGCAGCTTTTCCAAGCATCTGGCATGCCTTTCTTCTTCCAAAAGGAAAACAATGCCAAGGCCTTAAGCACACATCCAGAATCAGAAACAGTATAATCCCATTAGTGGCTTGTAGCCCGAGTACTGAAGAAGCACATGGACTTGAAGTTTTCTGGAAGGAACGCATCAAACTTGAGACGGGGCCACTGTAGTCTTTTACTTGGCTGCAAAAAGCAAATAACTGTGGTCACACGACATTTCTTCTGTCTGCCTCTGCTTCCTCGGGTACCTTTCAGCTTGACTGTGCTGTTGTCAGTGCATTCGAGGAAAACCCAGGCACTTCTCGCTTCCTGCGTCAGCAGAAGGCAAGTTTCTTCCTGGGAAGCCAGGTCCAAGGACTGGGCAGGGTGCAGAAGAACGCACATTGCCACATCTTTCTGCACAGCTGTGTTGGCTGTGCAGGTGAATGTGCAGCATGTCGTTGCCACACTGCAAAGAAGCGGAGGTCAGCCCTGGTTTTGATCAACGTGCCGTTTGTTCGTGGCAGCTTGCAGTAAAAGTGAAGGCTATTAATGCTTGAACATAACTCTAGGCAGAGTTATGGGACCAGTTGTGCTAATAAAATGATCAACAACAGAGTTTTAATTTGTAACCTGGAGAGAGCTTTCAGTGGTGTTGGTAACAGGAAGGGAGGGAAAGAAAAGCATATTTTGCTAGAGTGTGTTTTGCCAGAGGGCTAGATCTAACTTTTTCTTTTGAAATAATTGCTTTGAGCCTAGATATTTGAGAAAACTGGCTGCGCAGGTTTCTAGTGGTGAGAATGAGAAGTATTTTCCTTGTCCTTTCCAAAGTTTTCTTCACAAAAATTACGACTGTTCTAGTTCTTTAATGTTGATTTATCGTGTTTATAATACAATGTTGAAGCATATATTTTGGTGATATGAATATTGACATAAATCTGGTGATTTGTGCCAGCTGCAGAATCTGTGCCACTGTGTCCTTTGAAGGTATCTGCAGTGTCTGGTTGATTGCTTTTAGCTAGTCGCTCATACCTGGCATATGGACAAGACTGCTTTTATTCTAATGCCTTTATGTCCACAGTTTTCTTTCTCCCCTTTCCCCATTTTCATGACAAGAAGTAAATTCTCTAAATGTTTGAATTTGTAGATAGCAAGCTATGTGAACAAATTTGCCTCGGACATCTCCATCTTGCAACGGTCGCTAGCAATCCTGGAATCAATGGTGCTCAATAGCCACGACCTGTACCAGAAGGTGGCACAGGAGATCACAATTGGGCAGCTAATCCCACATCTGCAGGGGTGAGTATCTTCAACTGCCACCAGATACAGTGCAATTTTTTTTTCCCCCAAATGAGCACAGCGTTTGGAAGGAGTGGTATAAAGACTGGCGGCCTTCTCTAAGACTCCTGCATCTGCTGTAAGCAGCTGGATGACTGGTAACCAGCTTTCTGGAGTTGCTTGATCATTGTTTTTTCTTTTTCCTTTCTCTTTTTTTTCATGCTAAGCTGCCGTTTGCTGTGCAGTTGGAAATGGGGAATGAAGAGAAGAGTACTCGGTAGTAATAAAATGCTTAACATCATTAGTATACAGATGGGGTTGTTTTGCTGGACAGTTTCTGGGAAGTGTGTAAGACAAAAACTGGTCAACTTTTGCTGAAGGTGTATTTGAAAAGGGAGAGGCTTGCTCTTAAACAGTAATGTGTGGTGGTTAAATGGATGGAAACTGCCCCTTGTAGCATAAGGTAATGTATTGTGAACCATAGTTATGCTTGCCTCCCATCTGGGACATTTTCCACTCACATGAAAAGCTTTTAATATCAATGGTTATCTCCAGAACCCTTTAGGGAAGGTTACTCTACTCTTCCTACCTCTAGCTGTTGGGCATCTGGTAGAAGCTGATTGTTTAGGCTCCTGATATGATCAGCAGAGGGTCAATGGCCCTTCAAGGGTGTGATTCCTTCCACCTTTCTTGAATGCTGAGTCTCCCTCTGGAACATCTTGACTCTCTTCATAATAGAAACAACCCTCTCAATAATAGAAGCAACCTGGTCATGACCAACCTTGACATATTGTCTAGCTTTACATGGTTAACATTAAGTGCAAACAGTCCCTCCACTTCTACCTACAGTAATGCAACAGGAAGATCAGTTTTTACAGCTTGTGTGTATCCACATTCTTCTGTTACATTTATAATTTTGTTCCAAACAGGACAGACCAAGAAATCCAGACATACACCATAGCGGTAATAAATGCACTTTTCCTTAAAGCACCGGATGACAAGAGGCAGGTAAGTTCTTTGGTCTTGTTGTATATCTACGTATCTGTAAGAAAAGTGTGTCATATGCATACCTACAGTTGTCCCAGTCACACTTCTCTTGCAGTTAATTCAAACTGAAACTTGTTCTGTTGTTTCATGCTGTTATAGTATCATTCATTTTAATGGAGCTACCTCCATCTCGCATCCCATTAGTAGGGATTAAGCATTCTTCTGTGCTTTTTTTAGTTCCCTGTAACCTCACATGAACCATATTGACTGTGGCTGGCTGTAATATTTATTGTACTGAACTCTTTGCCAGCACAGCTTGTAAAACCAGGCTATTTTTTGGTAAACCGTTCCCCCTCCTATTTTTTAATAAAAATTACATTCCTTTTGAAAATGGAAATATGTTGGCATGTATTTAATGACTTTTATAGTATACTATTTTAAGTTAACTTCAGTGCCAGAGATCAGAAGTCTCAAAAGGAAATACTTCAAGATTGCTAGTTGCTGTTAAATGAGGATGGAATGCAACGTGTTATGAAATGGAGACGTTTTATCCATGTTTATCTAGTCATTAACCTATGTCCAAACAGATTTAGTTATTTTATTTAACACTTCTGCCACCAGGAACAATGATGGTAATTCTTGTGGTAACATACTGTTAGTGTCCAGAACAAGTTCATTGAGAGCTGCTGAGCAGTTCGGACAAGGAGTTTCTTTAGATTTATTTACATTTTAAAATGCTGGAGACTGTTTAAACAAACATCAAAGCCCTAATGGGTAATTTCTCATTTTGCTTCAAAAAATATTTTTAAAATTACAAACAGGGGAAAGTAAAACCATAGTTTAATATAAAAAAAAAGCCTTTTTTCCCTCCTATTCCTTTTTCCTTCTTCCTGCAATACAGTCTTCAGTTATTAAGGGAGGAAGGCACCTAATGAACAAAAATTGGACTAAAACTTTCTTTCAATTTTGACTTAAATCTGTGATAGGTCCTTGTAAGAAAAACAAAGATAAATTGTTGCTACTGGTTTGTTTTGTGGAAAGTATGCTTTAGTCATATTTGAAATTGAGAGACCGTGTCAAATGTACAGAAGACATTAATAGTAATCGGTGAGTATGTGTTCCTGAAGATGACAGTACCACAGGGTCTTCCCAGCAAGTGAAACTGTATTTGACTGGCAGCGTAACCACCTAGTCAGGCTGGCAGTAGACCATGCAGACTTCACTTCAGCTGTAGTACCTGCTGTTTTGACACAAAATTGTTAGTCATGGAGTTTATGATCATTAGAACCTAATCACCTGATTTGGCTTGAAGGCTAATAACTATGACACATGCAGAAAATTTCCTTCAGCCTTTAATAACCTATAATAAGAGTTCAGAATCTGTTAGGTTTCTCTTTGTATCTATGTTGTGGTTAATTAGTAAACCATACATTGAAGAAGATAGGTGTCCATTAGCTTCAAGGTAGGGATAACTGATGTGGTTTACTGAATTCTGTCTTTCTAAGACGACAAACTGAGATGAAGCAGTCTCATGTACTTATCTGACTGTGGGTTCTCAAAAGTTAGGGTTCGGCCCTCACAACGAATGTGGGTAGGAGTGAGAAACTACACCAAACCCTGTATGGCTCTAGGAGCTTTGGCATCCTCCCTGCTACCGTCTTACAGGGACTGGCATGATGTGGATGACTGCACTGCAATTAAGGAAAGGATTTAAACTGGTGCTGGTATCTGAATCCCTTCCCCTCCTTTTTTTTTTTTTTTTTTTTCCTTTTCTGTTTCTGTTAACACAAAAATCTAGGAGGTTCAAGGTTTCTCTTTTCTAATCAGGACTCCCTTGTTTTGCTTCCTCTGCCACTGTCAGGCACCAATTTGTCTGGGGAAACCTAGGTTATTTAAAAAAAACCACGTAAAGCTTTATCTGAAAAGAGCTGTGAATTTGAGCATTGAAATGATACTGTGAATGTTTGAAACATTTTTTTTGGCAATTGTCTGCATTTCTACAGAGACATGTTGCTATGGGAAATGAGATGGCAAATTTTTTCAAAAAATACTTGTTCTCATCTGTTATTCCTATACTTATTTTAGAAGAGGCAGCTCATCAGCTGCTAATAGCCATATAGCCTTCTTGGAGACAAAGTTGATTTTGTTGCAGTAATTGGTTTTGTGAATGCTTGTTTTGCTCGTATAAGTTTTTGGTCCAGTGACAAAAAACAATATCCCAATAGAGGCTTTTTAAATTACAGGTATAAGAAAGAAGTGGCAATTTGATAATCTTCTCCAAAAAGTAAAATAATAGATTATTTATTTATTTTTTACCGTGAATGCAGAAAAGACTACCTCATATTCTTTACCTGTCCATCTTTTGGCAGTGGATATACTTTGACATAACTAGCCAGTCTGTTTCCCATAATGTGAAGTCTATCATGTGCCTGGCACTCCCCCTGCAGCTCAGTTGTGCATTTCAGAAGAGATGGAAGTATTGGTATCGTTCTTTCCTTTGCTGTTTGGTGCAACTGAAACCTGCCCAGCCAGAAAAGGCTTAAAAACTAAAGCTGAGTTTCTCTTGTCTTTGGTCCCTTCTTCCTTCCTTATCGTTCCCATGTTCTGTTGCAGCACCCTTTGTCTGGTATACTGAAAACAGTCAAAATCCGTGACTGCCTCCTGTCTCAAAATGAGAGTTATTTTCTTTTTGCAAGCAAGTGCTCACCCTAGCACTTGCTTTATTTACACTGTTTCTGCAGCCATGTTTCAGCAATCCAACTCTTCGTATGTTTTATATAATAGTCTCAGTCTTCCTGTTTTCTAGTTTCTTGTTTGTTATATAAAAGTAAGCAGTAATGTGCTCCTCAACTCTCACAAAGATCAGCAGGAAT
>NW_010516813.1:57416-90790 GCF_000687285.1 Phaethon lepturus
GAACGTGAATAGTATTTTTGATAGAGTGCCAGCTGCACAGAATCACCGTGCATCCTAAGAATGTCCTTAAGCATGTGTCAGCATTGATGTGATTTTTTGTGCTGTATTATGTAACGCTGTGATGCATGAGCTCTATTTCCAATCAATGATCTACTAATTCCAAACATTACCCCTTTGTATACATATAAACAGTGTCTAAATAGCAGCATGCAATCTGTTATCCAAATCCTTAAATAATACATTTTGAAAAGAGGAATTTAAAAATAATTGCATGATTATAATTGCTGTAAGTTGTATGCACTTGATACACTAGCATATGTCCACACAGTCATATATTTCTATATTGATGGAAAAAATAATGGAACTTAAAAATAGGGTATGCACTTGTAGGTATGGTTAAGATACCTCATACTCTCATACTTTGTAAGTATAAAATACTCCTGTCTATGCATCGTAGGACAGTTTGCAGCATGGACAGCTGGGATCAGCTACTTAAGAATGACAGTGGAAGCATATTCTCCTTGATAATGACTTTCAGACAGGTCTAGAAAGAGAAGTTAATTTAAGTCAAAATACTGGACCAATGTCAACATTGCTACCAAAATACAGGGGAAAAGTATTATTTGCTATGATGAAACAGTACTGAGTTGTAGGCTGATTTATGGAGTGAAAGTTAGAACAGTTGACTTTAAAACAGCCAAAATATTAATGTTGATAAGCATGTTGTTTGACATCTTGGCTGGCTGGCTTCCACTCCATGCTTCTGTCTATGTTGTTTGCGGGAGGAAAGTTGTGCTTGAACAAGTGTGTGTAAATACCCAGTTTTACCCACAAAGGCCTCTTCGGAGGTCTTTCATTGCTGGTTTTGGATCACCAAAGTCATCATAGAATAGTTTGGGTTGGAAGGGGCCTTTGGAGGTCATCTAGTCCAACCCCCCTGCATTGCACCTCAGCTTGTGACATACTTTTCGCTTTCTTTGCCCCTTTTCTCATAGTAGAGAAATGGGAGTTTGTGATCCCCTAATAATGCATACGGTCGTATAGCTGATATGCTGCTTCATTTCATTTTTAAGTAACGCTGCCGAAACCTAAGACTAAAACCTTTGAAGTCAGTGTTCTTCTAGTTGTGCCAATAAAATACCTGTTTCTGGTTAATTTTTTTTTTTTTAATTGAATCAGGAAATGGCAAATATTTTGGCACAAAAGCAGCTTCGCTCCATCATCTTAACTGTAAGTATATAATTTTCAAAGTTACTTTTCACTAGCAGAGAGAAAAGGTTGCTCCAGTTTTGGTGTTTGTAGGTTTTATCTTCATATATTTTAATTGTGCTTGTATTTTGATATGTTTTGAAGACTGTAATATACAAGATAAAAGTTTGGTTGTTGAATGGGTTCAAAACTGATTATCAGAAAGGGTATTTTCCCCATCAACTAAACTGTGGTTTCTTCATGAAAATATAATACTGAATAAAAGACTAATACCTCAAGCGTTTTCTTCCCATAGATAATGTGAACTTTATTGTGCAGATGAGTTGCATGGTTGTCTGAGGAATTTGTAGCAAGTCCTCTGTGTTAAGGTTTGGAGCTGGTGGCAGCTGAGCAAGCTGCACAGTGCTTTCCATCTTGCAAAACAAACCTCTCTGTTCTTCGGTTCTACAGATCATTCTGTCTTCATATAAAGTTGCACACAATTTGTCACCACTTGCACAAAAGAAGCATGAAATATATCTCAGAATGAAGTTAATGAATGCAATATAAAAGACTCGCATCTGCTGTCATGGAAAATCAGAGGGATTTTGCCTTTGTCCTTAGATTACATCTTCAAGTGAACAAGGGAAAATGTTCTTTCTCTGTTAGGAGGTACTAGACAGTGTAAAACAAACCAAACAACAACCAAACAACTGCTTGCTCTTTCTCATTCACTATCATAGTTTAAATGATGCATGAAAAACCCCAGAATTTGTTTCAGAAGGTATATTTTTACACTGCTTATATTTGTAAGAAATTTGGTATGAGCATATGGATAATATTCTTGGGTGTTCACTTACTATTGTAAAATGCTCCAGTGCCTTTTGGCAGGCAGATTTTTTTTTTCTCTGGAGCTGTACACTATCAGTTGCTGCACCCATCTCCTACTTGACAACTCTTTCCTTATGTATGCTCTGCTGTGTTTAGTGACCTGGGTCTGTTTTCCTGTATAGAACCACTTGGACTTTTTTGGCACACCAGGGATTTTTAAATTGTCCGTCAGTTTAGTATCTGCTTTCTGAATGGGATAATTCTGCACATTCAGGATGTTGTATGATAATGTATTTCTAAGCAGCCTTCCTCATACAGAACAGAGTTGTCTGATAAAGTTAGGATTGTTATTGATTCCTGCAGCAGTAGCCCTGTTATATCACTGTATTCACTGGTTGTGTTTGCAGGCCTGCAGCAGTAACCCTGCTATATCACTGTATTCACTGGTTGTGTTTGCAGCCTGAATACTTTTTTGCTCAGCCAGCTACTCTCTTAAATATTTTCTTAATATACTCTCATTATTTTTTTTTTATGTAGAGTCCTAATGCTTTTGGTGAGGAGTTAATTCTGCTTCAAACTGACTTCTCAGTGCTGATTTTTTGGTTTTTATGCTACTCTTCAACATATGCACAGGTTCTACCTAGTGGCTAGAAGCAGAAAGCTTCAGTGCATTGTTACTGTAAAGTCCTGTCCCTTAAAATTAATTATGTAGTACCTAAATCAGTAGCATGAGTCCTGGTTTGATTTTCTTTTCTCTGGAATATACATATGCTGTTGCATAGCAAACACATACTTAACGAAGTGAAAACACCTGAGTGCACCTAATGTAATTTTCTGATAAGAAGGCATTCATTGGAGTCTGTCTGTCTTTGCAGCATGTTATCAGGGCACAGAGGGCCATCAATAATGAAATGGCACACCAGCTTTATGTTCTGCAAGTACTTACCTTTAACCTTCTAGAAGACAGGATGATGACAAAAATGGATCCACAGGATCAGGTAAGCATCTGGCACGATCTGGTCAGAACAGGAAGAGGACAACTGCTCATTGCTGTGCCTAAAGCTCTTTATGGAGGAAAAGACACTGCTAGGAAAGCTTACACAATGAATGAATTCATCTCTCTCTCTTTCTCTCTCTGTGATGTTGGGTTATGATTTCTGGCAGTTAGAAGGTGTACTGACTATTGCATTCCTTGTGCAAATGTACAACAAAATGGCCAGCCTTTTCTGCTTAGCATATAGTTCCATGAACTGAATTTGGTGTCATCCTGAGCTAAAACTCCGAGCAGCAGTCCAGCATTTGTCTATTTTGTGTACCTCTCAGAAACAACAGAGATGTATGGCTCTTCAAAGAAGTACTTCTGTAGAGCTAAAATGAATGTTTAAATGAAAACCTCTGGCATGCTAGAGGTGAAGTTAATTTGTGTTACAATAAAACCCATTTTTGTTACTGGGGAACTATATAGAGTTGTTCATTTGTTTATTGCTCACTGCGTCCAAACACCAGCTTTAATATTGTTCATTATGCAAAAAGAGACACTCCCCTGAGAGATTCAAGTTTAAATACAAAGTCAATGAGCCACAGAGAAGATGTGTTTTGCTTCTTTATTTTTTGTGGCCTTTTTTTAGGCCCTGTGCAAGGAGGAACCTGATGTCATTTTTAAGAGGGAGTTGTGTTAAGACTTGCTGATAATTTGGAGAACAGTAGGTGGGAGAGCGAGATGGTTGTAAACATAAGTAACATCATGCTGTAGGATTTTACCCTTCCTGTTTCTTAAGTTTAAGGCAGGAAAGTTTGACTCTCAGGAATGTATGTGCAGTTAACTAGTGCGTATTTCCATAGCAAGTGACTAACACAGTGCTGTTAGTATTGATGATAGCGTGGTTATCACTGTCTCAAGACATTGCTAGAGATGTGTAACTGCAGTAATTCCTCTCTTGCCCATTCCTGTGCTATCAAAAATGGACAGTTACCAAAAGGAATGCAGAGTGCTGAGCCATTTTGATTTCAGCCAGAAAAGTGCTTAAGTACCATCTTAATTTGAAATGTGTGTGATCTCTTGGCTTCTGTGGTTTCATGCCTGTGGTTAAAATTACATGTGTAGTTAGTGGCCTTGCTAGCATGGGTCCAGCTTCTGGAAGTCAACCCTTAAGCATCTGCATGTGAACCCCACAAATGTGAGGACTTTGGAAAATGGGAACCACAAAGTCATTCTTGCTGACTGTCCCTCTGAGTATGAAGTAGGGAATTTAGGCAAAGAAAGGCTGGGCAGCAGAGGGAATACAGTGTTTTGAAACAGCTTTTGTGGTATTGGTTATTAAAGTGAGAGGTAGGTTATTTTAACGATTTTTTTACTTTGTTTTAACATAGGCTCAACGGGATATCATATTTGAACTCCGAAGAATTGCATTTGATGCAGAATCTGAACCTAACAACAGTAGTGGCAGTATTGAGAAACGCAAATCTATGTATACTCGAGACTATAAAAAACTTGGATTTATTGTGAGTATTTTTGTGTGGTGGTACACTGAAAGTGGGTGAGTGCATCTGTTGCGCATCCTATAATCAGTCACTTCTCCTAACTGGTCTTCTGGCTATTTCCTACAAGGGAATAGCTTTTTTTTTTGTTTCCAAATCCTGTTAACCCCAAGTGACTGCTTGAGCAGAAGTTAGGGTTAACTGGAAGAAATAACTGCCTGAGGCTGAAGCACGTGCTTTTGCATGACATGCCATAATTAAAATCTAACTTTTCATGATATCTTGGATGAACAGGCATCGTCTAATGGATCTGTGGCAGACGTGTAAAGTCATTGTACTCTGTTAGTAATAATGTGGACTGACGAGCTCAACATACCCAGGGTAGGACTCTATGGTATTTACTTGCAGGGCCTTGTGTTTTGGTTGCCGAAGTCTTTTTGCCTGTGAGTAGGGTATGCAGAATCTCTTACCCTGGCTTAATCAGACCAATTAGAGTTCTGGTCTTGCCTGAAACTGTGCTGGGGAACGGAGTATGACCTGACTAAACTGTTGCATACGTTTATATTAGGGAATAATGTGTATTTTTCCCCCTCTGGAACGGACCATGCACACATACACTGCAATCAGTATCTTGATTTATAGTTTACTCTAGGTTAGTATGCAATTTTCTTTTCCTTAGGTAAAATTGTATGCTTCATGTCTTACATGATTCATTACTTTGCTGTTGGCCTGGCAAATATACACTGAATGTAGTACAGTAGCCACAGTTATAGACAGGGTGGTTTTAAACACTGTTGGTGCAAGCTGAACCTTGCTGTGCAGTTCGAGCGCTCTGCTCAGCTCTGTGGTATAGGGCTCAACATTACCCAGTTCCCTTGTGGTTTTGGGAGGAGGCTTTCTGGGTTCTGATAGTTGTTTTCATTACTGATGAGTGAGGAAGAATTACTGCTGTATCAGTGCTGTTTTATTGGTAAGGAGTTGTAAGTAAATAGACGGGAAGGGAGGAACTTGGCATCTTGGGATTGTAAGAATGAAATTAAAACTAGTACTTTGAAGAAGCTTTTGAAGCTCACTGTGGTTTTTTATTGTCTATGAATCTGTTCTCAGTTCCTGTGTGATAGAAAACCATTGCTATTGCAGCTTCTGAGATTGGCAGCTCCTATGGTGAGGTGAACAGAGGACTTTGTGCCCTCAAGGCCAAAACAAAAAGAAAATGCAGGCCCTGGCTTAGAGACAAATGGGCTGGATACAGAGCCTCCAGCTTGTGGTGAATGAGAACAGAGATGAGGGTCACTGTCATAGGAAAAGTAATTGCTGGCAAAGAAAGAAATAGTGGCAAACCCAGAGGGAATGATGGGGTATGTTAAAGTCGTGGTGGGGCTGTACATACAGGGATCGTGGCATATGGAAGAATCAAGGAGATCAAATATAAAACAATTGTTCTTTAATTCAGGCTGACCACTTTTGGATATCTGCTGCTTGCTCTAGTTCTATGAGTTGTTGAAGACTCTCAGGTCCCACAGCCATCACTGGCACCTAAGTATCTAGCACCTCTGAAAATTTGATCCTGCTTTCTTAAAGCTGGAGATGGAAAACTCTGAGCATGTAATGGAGCACCAACAGAAGCTGAACTGGGACTAGCACACAGATCTGAATTCCAATCCTCTTTTTCTGCTACTTAACAAGGACTAAAGACCACTAATTGTGCAGGCTTCCAATGCTTTTGTTTGTCCCACAGGATATATTTTGATCTGTAGAGCTGAAATTATTTAGAACAGCATGTTTTAGCTGATAGGATTGGGAGGAAAACACTCGGTGTGAATCAAAATGTGTTACTGTCTTGCCCGAGTTTGCAGGAACTCTCTTGCTGTGCCTGTGCAGCAGGGACTTACCCATTATCTTCATTACTCTCATTTGGGCTGTTCATGGGGAAGCCTGCTGAAAACACTCCAACAGTTGTAAAGGGTAACTGCAGCACTGTTTACTTGTCTAGTTATGATAGCCTTCCACAAAGGAATGAGGAGCAATATCTAGGAGGGAATGGGTACTGGCATCAAAGCAATGAAGAAGATTGTGGGGAAAGCATAATGGGAGATAAGAAGAAACATGGGAAAGTGAGTTGTGGAAGGAGAAGCATAGCAAGAGTCCCAGTGGGAGGCAGGTTGTCCCACTGGCAGTATGATGAGGCAATGTACAAATAATAAAAGTGTCAGTAGTGAACTGTGAGCAGAATTATTCTACTCTTGTACGGAAGTTTTACTTTGAGCTAAGAGTACAGGTGACACTGCATGTACAACTTTTCTCACAGCTGAAAAGGAATTTGAAATTGCTCACAGAGCTGGGGAAGGAAGCAGGACCTGTTGTGAAATCTGACTGGTGATGTACAGCCTTGCACATGGGCTGCGCTCTGCCTGGACTCCAGTTAGCCTGGCTGCCTTCACCCCATCTACTTCTTTTCAATCCATCATTAAAGTGTCTTCAGTGCTTTCATACACTGCAGGTAGAAGGATCATTAGCAAACTGACCTATGCTCTGAATAAGGTTTCTCTTCCCCCAGTTTTGGCTGTGTGGCACAAGAAGAAACACAGCCAAGTAGGCTGCCTTTCAATGCTGTCTTCTTTCCACTGGTGTTAGTGGTCAGGATGCTGATTTCTTGAACTGATTAAACTTTTTTTCCAAGGGGGAGAGTAAAACCATATCTAGCCATCAAGTTGTTCCTGGACTGCTTGTTCTCTTTCTGTATGTGAAATGCAAGAATCCTGTTCATTCTTCTCAGCCACATCAAAAAGTTTTGTCCCACTACAAATGTAATGTCAACAATGACATGTAATGTCATCAAGAGACACAGTCCAGACATGGTTTCAGAAGTTTACAGTATCATTTGTAAAACTACATAGTTAGAAACCTACATCCAGTTAAAGAAACCACAAGGCCCCTCCAGATGTTTGTGATGACCTGTGTGAAGTCTATTACGGGCAAAGAGATTTTCAGATGAGACAGTCTTGAGCAGATTTATTAAAATACTGATGAATACAACAAAAGATGACCCAGTTAGGAGTTCTAAGATATGTTCCACCCTACTGAATTATTTTCTGAGTCAATTGCAAATTAAGTAGCCTGAGTGCCTTTCCGCTCCCCCCCCCCCTTCGCCTTTTAAAATCTCGTTTGGCAGGGAAATCCCAACCAATGCTTATCCCTGTCAATTCTCGTAGTAGAAATAGTTTTGTAAACTTTCAAATGGTAACGTAGTTCAGTGTTAGAAATATTTAAAAGGTAAAGCCACATATATCGATAATATCAGTCCTAAAGTTCCTGATATGTTCAAATGGTTTAGTTTTGTAAAACTCGTTGTATGTGAAGCTTCTAAAGTTTTCTTGCATTTGAGTAAACTTAATTCCCATAAGAATGAGAATTAGGGTTGTTCAGCTCTGGGGAGACCTTATTGCAGCCTTTCAGTACTTAAAGGGGGCTTCTAAGAAGGATGGGGACAGACTTTTTAGCAGGGCCTGTTGCGATAGGACAAGAGGTAATGGTTTTAAACTAAAAGAGAGTGGATTTAGACTAAATATAAGGAAGAAATTTTTCACCATGAGGGTGGTAAAATACTGGCACAGGTTGCCCAGAGGGGTGGTAGATGCCCCATCCCTGGAACCATTCCAGGTCAGGTTGGATGGGGCTCTGAGCAACGTGATTTAGTTGAAGATGTCCCTGCTCATTGCAGGGGGGTTGGACTAGGTGACCTTTAAAGGTCCCTTTCAACCCAAACTATTCTATGATTCTATGATAACCGAGGCAGGCAATATATGCGACTCAAGAAACTGATACTCTGTATATTTTCATCGTAATTCTTTAAACATCTCTAACTGTCATTGAGAAGTTGCAGTGAATGTGTTTGTTTAGAGGCAGATCTGACCAAATGCTAAGAAACTTAAATATGTGGAAAAGTTATAAAAACAAACCAAAACAAAAAATCTTATCCTAGGACAGTTTGTCTTAATTTAGCAGTATATAGAGCTTCTGATGTTTTTTGTTTGACTTAAGATTTTACTTACCTATGCAGTGACTTGTGGACTGACATGAATGTAGGATGAGTGCAGAGGATGAGGCTTGTGCAGTGATGAGGGAGATGCCTTACAAGAGTTGACTTAAAAAGGTTGGCTTGTTTAGCCGACTAGGCTGAAGGCTGTGGAAATATCAAGTGTACAAAAGCTGAGAGGGAGGAAGCCATATGTAAGCTAAAAGCCAGTGATGGCAATCAATTAACGGGAATGGTTTTTAAATGGAACAATGAGGACAAAATTTGTTACTTGGATCCATTTTGCTTCTTCCTGTCTGTTTATTCCTGCAACTGTCTTGGTTAGAAACACCTCTCGGGCTGTCTTCTATATGACTTTTATCTCCTTCGACAAATTAGAACAATTGTGCACAGTAATCTCCATCATGTCATGATATATTCCCCAGAGGAAGTCCTTTCTCTCCACTGAAAGAAGGAGGTTGTCTGGAAGATCATTTGTAATCATGTAATTAATATTTTGTAATGATTACCTGCAAGAGAGGCAAACTCAGATGACTGCAGCAAGTGCTGACATACTCCAACCCTTAACTGCTGTCATCTTCAATCTGTTTGGTAGAGCTCTGGTGTGTATAATTCCCTCACACTCACTTGGAAGGCAGTTGTCGCCCCCAGCTTGTTTTCGTATCGTGCCTGGTCTGTGTCCCCACCGCTGCTCTAGGATTTGGGAGTGAAGAAGTAAAGTTAAACTTTGGAAAAGGATGGGGGAAGGTGTTGTTTTAATGTTTGCTTTTCACTACCCAAATCTTTTTTAACTGGCAATGAATTAAATTGACTTTCCCCAAGTCATGTCTGTTTTTCCCATGATGGTAACTGGTAAGCAGTCTTCCTGTCCTTATCCCGACCCACGAGCATTTTCATCCCTTTTCCCTCCCTGCTCTGTTGAGGAGGAGAGTGGAAAGAGAAGTGCAGTAGAAGGGCACACAGCAACAGTGTGAGGAAAGGGTCGAAGTCAGGCATTTGGGAGTGGGAAGGCTTGGAGGAAGAATGAGGAGTGCAAGAGTGGTAGAGCAGAAACCAAGACGGAAGGGAAGGAGGGCTATAATTATCAGCCTGGGGCTGAACAAGAAAGAAAGATCATGACAGAAATGCAGAGCAAAGTGTAAAGGAGGAGAAAAGCACAGGCAGATAGAAGAAATACTGCACATGTATGTAATTAAATGTGACAAAGAGGGAAGGGAATGAATTAAGGCTTCAAAGACCCTCTTATTTCTGCCTTTTCCTAGAAGCATTCAACTTTGCTGCTCTTCTCCTACAACATAGTGCTGCATTTCTGATGCACACAATATTAATAAAATACACAAGCATTTACATCAGGTTAGATGTTTCCGTTGGTTTAAGACCAAGGTTACATGAGGTCCTGGTCTGTTATTCCCAGTGACTAGATCTTGTTCATGTGATATTCCTGTGTCACATGCCAGCAATAGGATTATACAGCTAAATGTTACTCTATGAAAACAGGAATGACAGGACTGATCCTCAAATTCTGTTTTGTCTCAAGCACTTCCAAATAGTGTTTAAGAAAGCAAATACACTCTCATGAATCTCTAACTATGTCTTTTTAATTGAGGTGATCAAATATTGCAAGTAACAGTCACTGTACAACTACAACTCTCTCGTAACACCTAGAAATAAATATGTATGATTAGCCTTCACCTTCCAAAACTTTCCCTGAGGAATAAATCAGCAATAGCTTGTTTCTAAAATACCTGCTGAAAAAATAAAGCTTCAAAACTGAATGACCGAATGGAGAGTGAAGCTTGCAAGTAATGGAGAAGAGCATCCTCTAGTGGTCATAAGGATAAAAATGAGAGAATAAATGCTATGTACATTCCTGTCTTACCCCACTGGTTCAATATTAAAGGGAATTTCAGTGGCAAAGGGCAGACCATGTATTTTTTTTCTAGTCATAGCATCTGCAAACTGAATCCTTTTAAATAAAAGGACACTCAAATCTATGAATCAATGAAAGGTAAGAAGAAAAATTTCCTTTCTGGTGGAGTGCCATTAGGCATGGTTTCCGCTCTGCTGCGTGGTGCTTAATTATTATCAGTAATGACATAGAGTTTTACTTTAGAGCGGGCCATTGTTATATGTAGAAATATGGCAACCAAACTGAGGGTCAGGCACTTCTGTCTCAAGGCAAAGCCAAGTGTGACTGCAGTGTGGAATAAATACTGAAGAACGACAAAAAAAGAGATGAAGGATGAAAAGGATGAATTGGTCAGTAAATCCAAACGAAGCTAATGCATTTTTTCTTCATCATCAGACTGTTGTCTGACCCTGAGTACTAACAGAGGAATGCAAGAGAATTACTGCTGTTCAGAGGAATGGGGTTTTAAATGGCTGGGAAAAAACCTGAGAAACTTTATTTTATTAACAAAAATTGGTCAGTTGTAACCGGGAAAACTTGACCTTATGACATGTGCAGTGGATGATATCTGTCTGTTAGAGGAGCTACTAAGTTTATATAAACTTGGTACTGTTGGTCTGAGCCAATAATTGCACAAAAAGAGGCTCCTGGGTGAGATGCATCGTTATAGTGACCAACAACTGCAGCCAGCAAGTCCATATGTTAAATCTGCTGTTCTTGTTTAGCATGCAGCTGCGTGTGATTTACCAGGATTGTTTGTCTATGGAGCTATGGGTGTCTAACAATTTGCATATTGTTAAAATGAAGAAACCAGCCTTTTACTGTATACTGCTGAATTCCTCTTAGCTTTAGTCCTTCCAGAGGAGAACAGATTTAAAAGAAAAATAATTTAAAAAAATTCCATTTGGACGGGCTACCAACCTTTTTTGACCTTTCAGTATCACTTTAAGAATGAAGTTAAAACTAATCACAATGAAATATCTGTGGTTTTGTGTCTGTGGGAATGAACTGGATCTGTATAATCTCAAATCTTTTTGTGTATTGATTTTTTAAATATTTTTATTTGATCATTTTGTGTTTATCAGAAATACTAATTTGAGGAATCATCCTTTAAATCAGTTTCTTAATGACAGGGTAAGTTCTGTTATTTTGCAGAGGGAAGATAAAAGGTTTTTTATATTTTTATACCTTTCCAATATTTTTAATTGTGAAATTGTGAAAATAAAAATCTTAAAATCCTCATAATTTAAAAAAGTATGCCTCTGTTGAAGAAAACTCCCTAACAAATGTAAATGTGCTAATATAGAATTAGGAGCAATGGAACATTGCATTTCTGGCATATGTTTTTTATATACTGTCTATGATTTCACTGTATTGTTTTCTTGTTTGCCGCTTATTTACTGTGCGCATCCCAGTTATAAACTCATGGGGGCAGGCAAGCTCCATGGATTTGGATGTAGTAGGGCTGAGCAGTTTGTTTCAAGTGTATCATGACAGCAGAGTTGTTTTGCTGCTAATTGTTTTCTGACACCTTCTCTTAGAGATAGATATTGGACATTTTTCTTTGGATATTCTGTACTGCACATGACTCAGAATTTGCCTACAAAAAAAAATAAGATGAAGAAACAGGCCCCCTAAAACTGGTCAGACAAAATGACATCTCTTTTCTTGTGTAGTGTGGACTTTGCCTGTTTAACAAGGCTTGACTTGGATAGCCGATTCCACACAAACCCTTGCTTGATGTTGAAGCGATGGTAGTTTTGTGAAATAGTGTAAATTCAAGTTAATGTTAATTGCTGCAAATCGTTGTGTTGTTTTTTTTTTTTAAGCTGATGCAATTTTCCAGTGTATGCATGCATGCAAACAAATATGTGTGTTACCTAAATGTACGTATTGCTCTGTTCCGCTTTCTCTCATTCCTCATGATCTTTTCACCTGTCGTAAGATTTAAAGGACAGTAAATAGCATAGCACACAAAGTATTTAGGTTTTCTTCAATTACAAAGAATTACAGACATTCTTTCTCAATGTGTGATTTCATTAAATTAGGCCTGTGAACAAGTTAAAAGGCAAGGGGAGAAAAGCGACTAATTTGTGAATAACTGAATTATTTCCCCAAATCAAAAACACCTTCATATCTGAATTCTGAATATTTTGTTTGATGTAGTCAACTTGTTGCACAGTCCCTACATGAGCGGGAATGGTACGTGGTCTTTTAAAAATTCCTTAATTTTCTTAAATCTTCCTACATTTTGGTGCAGTTTCATCCTCTCCTTGATGTCTGTCTGGAGGAAACTGGAGACAGAGCTGAACAATGCCAGACATGCAGAACATACCTGCATGTTGCAGAGCACAGCTCCAGTCACAAGAGCTTCACATTCCTGTAGAGGGAGGCAAAGAAAAATGGAAGTCAAGTGAACTAGAATTGCTCAATAAGTGGATCCAGTGTTTTTTTGGCTTTTTTTTTTTTTTAATTACTTCACTGAGGGCAGTTGAGGGTATGCTATAGAATGGGCATAGGCTATTGTTGACTTAAGACAGAAGTACAGACTCAAACGTTTTAGGAGGGTTTGGTCCCTTTTTCCAAACCTGTCTTGAGATCTACAAAGCTTGGCTGTTTTTACTCAAGCAGGGGGAAGATTTGGCCATAGAGCTAGTCTTTTTGTATGGGGGGGATGCATGTCCAAAGGTAGCTAAAATATCATAGATGTTGTGATAGTTCCTTAACTGTTGCTTAGTTTTCAGCTTGTCCTCTGTGGCTACTGGAAGCTTGACCCGGCCACAGGTAATAAAAGAAGTGGCAGTGTGTGAACCACGGAGCTCCATGGTGGCAGCAGGCTTTTTTACCGAGGGCTGTGGGTCCGTACAGCTAACCACAGATGACATTTCAGCTCAGTGCCCTGCTTTTAAATGTTGACAACCATTGTATCTGGCTGGCAGGCAGCCGGTAGATTCACATGGCTGATTCATTTTGAAGGGGAGTTTTCTCAGACACAGGGCTGACTTCTCTCTGATCTTTATTTGTACTAAACACAGCCTGGCCCTTTCCTTCTGCATGACAGCCATTTTAGCTAGTTGGCTTAAAGGAAAATGTGAAGCCTTTCTGCAGAAATACCTAAAAGGAGAGCAAGATCTATCCCAGCTTACCTTTGTGATGCTTGGCACTGGGTTTAGGGTCCTTGCGAAGCTTACTGTTCTCAAAGCAACGCGGCTTTTAAGGATGCAGGGATGTCCCCAGCCACCGCAGTCGTTGTCATTAATGATGTCCGAAGGAAAGTATAATTCACTGCACAAACGGGAGTGCCAATTTTCTTGTTCTGTGGTTGTGCCATGCCTACCATAGTATGTAAGCATCATACCCTTTACCGGAGCTGATAGTTGTTACAGCAGGAAAGATCCTATTCGGAGTTTCACTCAAGTCGTCTTAGTGATGGTGTATGGGAGAGGTAACTGTAGCTGCTTCCCATGTGGGTTCCCTGTAGGTACCTGTAATCCTAATGATTGTTTTTACCCTAATTTTCCTCAATTGCTTATAATTTAAGTAATTTTTCTTTAAAAGAAAACACAACTGAAAGGTGTTTTAATTAACACACCTTAATTACAGAGGCAAATGTTAGGTCAAAAAGGTTATGTCTGGATAAAACTGCCTGAAGTGTAACTAAAACAATCAAAAGATGCTCTACTAGTAGTCTTATGCTTAGACTCCGATTCACGCAGCCCAAGATTTGGCAGAATTTGGTTTTGAACCTTTCATTTTACTTAATAAAAAGGTCTAGAGATTATTTTTTTTTCTTGTTGGTAGGCTATGCAACTTGTGTGTTTTGGCCGTATGCTAAAACATATATGTATGTACACTTGTTAACTATTTTGTATCATTTCCTTAACTTTTACACACAATGCTGTTGAAAAGCTCTACATTTCTCCTTAATAAGTAGTCTTTGAACCATCAGTCAGGACCATTAATGCTTGTACACCAATATACCAACAGTGCCAGCCATTATGGTTCAATAATGAGCAAAAGTCATAGTGTACCTTACTCAACAGACACTAAGCTTACTTGAACTCAAAAAACGCTTTTCATGCCAAAATTGGACTTAGGAACACTAAGTCTAACTAATTTACACATCTGATAGGATTCAAAAACAGAGATAAAATTATTCGGGTAGATTTTGATTCTGCCGTGTCTGACTTCCATGTAGTTGCAAACATTTAATCTGTGTTTGTTTACAAAATTCAAGTGTAGATGGATTAATTTTTCTCGCTTGCTGTTCCTGCTAGCACTTTTCACAGTGTTTTCTCACATGACTGTCTTCTTGCTAGCTTGATAATTATCCTACTGTGTAGGATGAGAATTTGTGCATTAGATCCTATCTATGTAGAAAAAGCAAACTGCTTTAATGACACTGGTAAAATTAAACCAGTTGATCTCCTGATAAGCATTAAGGTCATAAAAAGGCCTATATTTATAACACTATTTCTTTTTAGGTTGGGGATACTCCATGCCAGTTTATCCTGGTATACTTCTTGACTGCTTTAGTTCAAACAACACAAAAATTGCTTGCTGGCCGGGACATGGATAGTAGACTTCCACCATGATTCTGGAAGAACTTGGACCTATCTGAAAAGCTATAGCCTTTGGTTGCTCTCCAGCTTCCCTGGCTGGAGGGATACCTGCCTCACACCCTTTGAGTTGAGCCTCTATAAAGTCTCTTGGGAATGGTCCCTAATTCCGTGCAGTGAAAGCCGTCTGGATTAGCTCAGGCCTTGTTCAACAGCGGTTTCGTCTAAAGAGGACTGACTTTGCCCAAAAGCATGGAACAGAAAATCTGGCAGGGCCTGCTGATGTGGCTGTTAAATGAACTGGTAATCTGAAGTGTGTGGAGTAGTAATAAACTAGTATGGCTTTTAATTTCTTGACCTGCTCTCCTTAGATCTGCGAGTGGATGTTTGACTGCTTATTCAATTATTCTGTAAACTTAGTGGATACTGGGACATATCTGGTAGTAATTTCCCATGCTGAAAAAATGTAATTAAAATGACCATGTCCCATCGATTCAGTTTAAATATCCCTGAGAGAGAAGATGAGCTGTTACTGCTTGATAACTTAGTTTGCCAAAGAAACATCACTTGAATAGTAAGAAGTCAACAATCTGTGCTAAGCGTATATCCAACTTTAAAGTCTGTCCTTGTTAACCGAAATAAAACCTGAAAGGTGGTTCATAGTTGTCATGCATTGGACAAGATCTGATCACTCTAAGTTAGAGCACTCATTTTAGATTATTTTAGGTTCTCAAAGCTATTGCTAGTCCATAAGGCTTAAGATCTTGGAATCCAAAGCATTTCCTCCATGTAACTGTAAAGCTGTAATATAGGTATGTATAAAATAAAAAGAATTATGCAAGAGCTTACGTCTTGCTTCACAACGTGTAATTTATTCATGGTTGGAAACATGCGGTGCTTGTCTTTTGACATGCCCTGTCATGTTTTATTTGATGATTTTAGCTGATTTATTTATGCCACCATAACGTTCAGATTTTTGCAATTCTGACCACTATAGCATCCATTCATGATTAGGACAGATTTCTGTTGGTGACTTCTGTAGAGCTCTATGGTGCTTTACATTAGATTACATAGTAGCTCAGTGAATGAAGGGAATATGGTATTCAGATGGTGATTTTTTTTTTTTTTTTAATAGGGCAAATTATGTGTAGGTTGTGCTTATGATTTCTTTGCTATTGAGAAGGTCAGTTTTATATTGGTGAGTTCAAACTTGATCCAGAAAGGCTGTTTTTTAACATTTTAAGTAGATTGGAGTGAGTTGTATTATTGAAGGATAACATTTTCAGTCTACTAATATGTATTGCAAAGCTGTCATTGAAAAAAAAAGTTAAGCAAGTAGAAATGGCCAAATTTTTGCTGAAACGTGAAGCTGGGGAAGGTTTTTGCTGTGGAACCAGGTGATTGCTTTTCTTCCTAGCCCACAGAACAGTGGTTTAGATTTAAAAGAAAGAAGAAAATGAATAAGTGCAAGTAATTGAAGATGGGAGAAAGTAATTACTGTCCTTTGCACTGTCTTTGTAGGCAAATTGTTCCCATTTCTGTAGAAAAAAAAAATATGACCAGTTTTGAGAGAGTTCATTTTAGATCAACACTGTTTAAATTGGACACTTCTTTTTCAGATGTTCTGAAGTTCTTTTATCATTAGTTCATTTACAATCCTAATTCCTCCCTGGGATCCTCTGTAGCATTTTTGTCATACAAACTTACAGAAGAGAGGCGTACAGAACAGCGTTTTACCTGAGCTGCTTTGGGGTTGGGGAAAAGAGAAGTTTGCTCTTCTGTGTAGAACAGCTATTACCGGGTCTAGCACCTACTGCAAGCAGCGTTCAGGACAAACTAGCATGACATGGCAACCGATTGACATAGTGGAACATAGCACTGATGCAAAATCTGTGATAGGCTGTCAGTATCTGTCAAGACAGAAATAAAAAAATTGTGCCTAAATAGGCTGGGAACGTAGGGGAATAAATGGTTTCTGTGCTTCAGCATGTTCATGTGGAAGACGCTGTTGTTAAGCACCGCTCATTCCTTACATTATTCTTATTCCACTGGCAGTTATCTACAGACAGTACACCATCCCTGCAATTAGGCATCTCGGTGCGAGGACGCATTCTTATGACTGAAATCTATGCATCCCTCAGAGATTGCCTGGGAAGCCCGGCGCAGGGCAGTGGAGCCATTCAAGGCAAGAGAGAGAGAAGAAAGCTTTACGCAGCTAGGACTGCACGAGAGTGCTAAGTTGTCTGAATATAATTACTGCACTGACATTTATCCAGAATAGCTGTAATCTTGTGAAACACGCCATGTGATTTTTTTTAATGGCATAAACAGACATGATTTTGGGTTTACATCTTATTAACAAAAAAAACCAACAAACCAGAGTTTTCATTTCTATAGTACCTGACTAAGCTGGCTAACAAATTCTTGATGCTTTTAGTATATTAACATGTGCTGTATAAGAGCATAAGCTGCTAAATACAGCTCAGATGCTGAAGCTGAAAGATGCATAGATAATACTCAGTCTAATGGAAAAAGTCAAAAATCTGAAAAATTGGAGGTAACAAAACTGTTCCATTTTTATTTCTTACTCTTGGCTCTTTATAAAGGGAAAACTGCAATAGACTTCATACCTAACAGAGGCAGTTAATATGCCTGAAGCATTGTGTTCCATATATTTAATAAATTATGTTGTAAGTGGGGGTGTTTGCATAATTCTGAATTATTTACTACAGCATTTTAGATAATTTAGCTTTGTATCTCATTTCTAAACCTACTCTCGATAAGTTAGTATTTCAACCACAAACATTCAATGTGTTAAGAAAAGGGTGATTTTAGGGGAAGAGAGGAAGAAGGAAGGGAACAAAGCAGCTGGCATTCCTTTTGAATTTGAAGAATAATTGAAGATAATATATTGTCTCACACATGCCAGAACTGTCTTGCGGATCCTCTGCTATTATCAACTGGCATATTTCCAGTTACTTGACTTAATAGAGCTGAAGATCAAGCCCTAGTTATCCTGGGATCCAAAGTGACAGAAACTTCAGGAACAAACACCTGAAACAGCTGAATTTATAGGCTTGACTCAGAGAAAAGTAGTAAGTGATGGAGAGATGGCTTTTCTGATTGAACACAGAACTAGTAGTGATGGTGAGAGACAAAATGAGTCATCCATACTAAATGTGGTGAGATTTCTCAAGTCCCCACTGTTTTTTTGTCGACGTTTCTATGTGGTTTGGGATGTAGAATGGGGTGAAGGAAAGAACTATTCAAGCGACAGACAATGTCAGCCTTTTTATTTCAGTATCTTGCTTTTATTTTAACATTGTTTGTAAATTCCAGTGAAATGAGTGCTAATATTAGTATCTGCAGAAAGGTAGCTGGATCTTGATACTCTCTGCTTGCCAGGTATCTATCCAAGTATATTCTACCTGTGCTGTAGCTTGGGGGTAGAGAGAATATGTGCAGCTCTATGCTGAAGTTCTGCTTGCGAGAGGCATTGTAAAACTGGTGCTGTGTGGTTCCCTGTTGACAGCCTCCCAACAGCTCTCCCAAGGAAACGTGCGCAGAGTGAGGCTAAGTGTCATGTGCTGTTCCCCAGGAACTGTACTTTACGCCTAAAATGAAGGTTGTTTCAAATACATGGAAGGTCCAGGGATAATGGCTTTAAACTCGAAGAGGGTAAATTTAAATTAGGTAGAAGGAAGAAATTCTTCACTATGAGGGTGGTGAGACAGTGGAACAGGTTGCCCAAAGAAGTTGTGGATGCCTCATCCCTGGAAGTGTTCAAGGCCAGGTTGGATAGGGCTTTGAGCAACCTGGTGTAGTGAAAGGTGTCCCTGCCCACAGCAGTGGGCTTGGAACTAGATGATCTTTAAGGTCCGTTCCAACCGAAACCATTCTATGATTCTATGTTCATGCTGGGTTTGGCGGGAGGGGGGCATTTGTGTGTCTGCCATACCCAGCCTCTCAAAAACTGCACTTTCCGGAATGCTTGAAAATGGCTGGGAGGGAAGGTTTTTCCTTCCAGAAGCTGAAGTCTTTTGGGCTTACAATCTGTGTAAAACAGTCCTGTACTGATTTTAAATGTTCTGACTGATAAATGTGTTGCACGTGGAAGGTGGAACGTTGAGTTGGGGAAATAGCCACAAAGAACTTTGGTCCATCATTGGGTTGAACAGATGAAAGTCTAAAAAACAAACATACCACACCCCCAAACCCAAAAAGGGTAAAAAAAGGCCAGTTTTTGGAAAACACAGCTCAGTAAGCCTTTGTTTTCCTGCTCTAGACTACTACAGTTCTGAAATATCTACTGAATATAAAAATCTAGGATTTCAGACATCCTCTTGATTCCCTATTGCAAAATGATGAGCCTATGATTGCGTTGCTTGTATACCACTTCTCCTAGGTGGAGATGTAAAATGAGCAAATTGCATGCCATCTTCAACCCAAAAATCTTTGTCTGCTTTTGAAGTGACAGCAGCCATCTTAATGCATGATTTTCACATTCTGGTATTTCTAATCTTTCACATGTCTATGAATTAGTGACTGGCTAAAACCAACCTATCATACATCTGAAGGTAAGGTGGGCAGGAGAGTAGAATCTCATATTTCTACAGCTTTGTGGCCTGGCAGAGTCAACAGCAGGAAAAGCTGTAAAAACCATGCTTCTGTCAGTGAGGTGGGTGGTTCAGACCCTGGGCATACAGCAGAAACAGACTGACAGAAGAAGAAATCTGTGCTGATCTTTGCCAGTTAGTTTTCTGCTAGTAAATGCACTTTTAAAGTCTCTTGTCAGCTGGGTCTTGCAGAACGGAAATGCTATCGCAAAGCAACTAGGGAAATCTTTCTCTGTCAGAATCATGAGTGGAGCTGGAGACATTGCAAAGGTGATACTGATAAAAGAGCATAGCAGACGATAGGCATCTTTTGATGGAGATGTACTCTCGGGTATTTGTTTTTCTGAGCCGCTTCTGTGGTGTTTTCGAGCCTGTCTGTAGCCAGGCAAATGTTCATCTCTAAAACATGAACTACATGCAACTTATTCAAATCTACATTTCATTGCATCTAAACAAAAGATGGACTAAAAAACATTTTGAGCAAATATAGTTTTTCATGTAGTGTGTGAAACTGAACTTTTGAAATTTGTAGGAGTGTGTGGAAGCTAACAAGTTTTGGTTGCATTTGGCGTGTTCATTCATTAATTCCATAGTTGGAATTCACAGATTCAGAATGTAACAAAAAATTTTCCTAAATTCCACAACGTGAATCTGTTCAATTTCATACACTTTTGTCTGACACTCTTTGTGTTCAGGAGCCCACAAGATCCAATAGACTTAATACAGCTTTTAAATCTAGTAGTTTTTTCTCCTTTTCATGATTTATTTGAAATCATTCCATAGCAGTTGTATAAATAAGTGTTTTGGTGGCTCTTTACATGTTTATTTGCGTTTTCATGTAAATAGCACTTCTAGTCTGTAGCACCACCGAGGAGTGGTACTTCCATGAAAGATTTGGAGATCTGTGCTTCTAAAACACTCAACCTTTGGGAAACTCCATTCCATAGCTACAGAAGTGAGTGACTGACATGCTAACCTCATAACCTTCGCATTTGGCTTTAAAGCTCTTTGAGGCATGGACCGTTTCCTTGTTACAGTTTTCTGCTCAGCAAAAAGAGCACAGCATGCTAACAGGGTGCACATCACTGGGGAGCTGATAGCTTTTGTAAAGATGCTAATTGAGTGATCTTGTTATCTTTTTACAGAATCATGTAAACCCAGCAATGGATTTTACACAGACCCCTCCAGGAATGCTAGCCCTTGACAACATGCTGTACTTTGCTAAACATCACCAGGATGCTTATATACGGGTAAGGCTTCTTCTCATCTTTGAGATCTGTGCAGCTGCCTGTTCTCACTGATTACGTCCTGTTTACAGTTGACTTTTAAGAGGAGGTTCACAATCCTGGTATCATTAACAACAAACTCTAGGAAGGCAAACCATGTAATGCTAAAACATAACAAAAGTCTGTAAAACTTTGGGAGAAAGTTGCACAGCGCTCTGTCATCGCCGAGTCAAATATTATAGATAAAAATTTTTGCAAATACTACTTTTTGCTGAAGCCTGCAAAGAGAAGGGAGATGAGCTTGTGCCTTTTTCAGGTGCGTGATGGATGTTCATAAGCTCAGAAATGAGTAATTGTGCAGAATTCCCTGCCCTGCTCTAAGTCTACCAAAAACTGGCAGGGTTTTCTATGGAAAAGAGGCTTTGATGAGCAAATGCCTTGATAAGTGACTGGGTTGGCAGTGTCTTGAGAGTTAAGATGCTATCACTAAAACTACTGCTAGAAGTGAGGTAATGCTTGGAGAAAAATCGGTAAAAAGCATCATAATTCACTTGCACAACCTCTTTCTGCCCCCTGCCCACTCCACTTCCTACATTTGTTACTTCAAGTTTAGTTAAAGCAAGTTATGTGCTGCATCCTTACAAGAAGAGGCATACAGCTGAATAATACCTGCCTGTGAATAGAATGGCTTTTCCTGACCTTTACTGAAGTCGAGTATTTGCCAAGTGTAAACCTAGCAAGCACAGATGGGAGTAGAGGATAGTCTAGACAGTCAGTGTCTTGAGATAGTAGGGGTGGTTTAACTCCTCAAGAAAAAGTGCACATACAGACCTGCTTAAAGAAGGTTGTGTATAGCAAGGAGACAGCAGGCATACCAATCATTTCTACTACAAAGTGAAGACGGAACTTTTAATATGCATTATTGTCTCATTTTTGCTCAAAGTAGAATAGTGTCAAAGCTCTGATAGGTTTGTAAAGGACGTGCTGATATCCAGGCCAGAATGATCCATGTACATAATAGGAGACCACAAGATTGTCAGATCTGCTCTTTAAATATATCTTTCTGCCTCAGTCTGAATCTAGCAATAACTGTTAAAAGAAACTGTTGTAGCATGCAATACAGCAATATTTATCAAACCCTATAACCCCTTGAAATTAAGAGTTATTTCACATACTGGGCAATGAGTATGTTTTCTGGATAAACTATGCTGAAGCGCGTTTTTGCTTATAAAACGCGAATGGGTTACTTTTTCTCATTAAAATTTGGTAAGATCTGGATGGTGCTACTTCATAGGCTTCTTTTGAAAATTCTAAATTCAGAGAATATGCTTATGGGGGGTAGCCAGTGCTCTAAATGAGAGAGTTGTGTTTTAAAGAAGTCTGAAAGAATTTAAAGAATACAGAAATTCTGTTGAAATAGTGCTTTCATTGTCATATCTCAATTTTTTCGTACTTTTCATTTTCATTTTGCAAATGCTGTCTTAAAAACTGGGTTCAGCGTAGCATGTAATTAGCCACTCTTTAGAAAGGACTTGGGTGCTGACTCAGCTTTGTTTCTATAATGCAGTCTTTTTGCTGCTGCATTAGTGAGAATTTTTGCTGTTTTGAGATGCCTGTTTTCATTCTTGTAGGGTTCCTGTTAGGAGAGTGTCTGGGTGCTTCATATATTTCCCCCCTGAGAAAGAGTACATGTACGCTCGACATGCCACACTGAGGCATGCTCAGATTAAATTGCTTGCTCAACGCTGCTTTGGGAACTGCTAACACACCTTGGGAGTATGTTAGCGTAGCTACCCATCTTTCCCGAGTAGTTCTATTTAGTGCTTATACTAGCATCGCTGGCATGGTAGCTCACTGATCTGCGGTGGTCCACCTTGTCATGCTAACAGCATGCTGAACACCTCTGAGATGAACAGTATTGTGCAACTCCTACAGTGTTGCTAGTCTTTGATCGCAAAAGCCACCTACTTTCTATCTTTTCATCTCCTTGACTTACTAGCTGGTGCACATTAGTTTCCTGTGGCCACGGACATGCCTGTTTCCTTCTCATTTTGAATTCCTTACTTCATATCTAACATTACCTTTTCTTCATGGCCTTTGGCTCCTAAAGCTCCTACAACACCAGTTTGCTCTACTTGTACAGCCTGTTGACCTTGTTTATTTTTTCAGATATATTTCCATTCCTGTACCCGAACAGAAATTATCTCTGTGGGCAAGGTTAAGTTTCCACAAGAAATAGTTAGCTATACAAATAATACTTGCATACTGAACAACTTGTTTGACAGGAGCGCATATCTTATTTTCATTATTGATACTAGGAAATGTTTTGGTTCCTAGGAGGAGAGGTTATTTTCAACTGGGCCCTTTGCAATACAGTTGATTGCTGTACCATGGGTTGATTCCTAAGCCCCGAAATGAGGTAATATCTTTGTTGTGCAGTAGTTAAAAACTGATACTGGAAACTAGAGTAGATTTGAAATGATCTTGGAAAATACGAAGTTTCTCCTGACAGAATGTGGTATATTAAGCGAAGACACTATCAGGAAATCATGATGGTTTCACTGAGTCTACTGGCAGTGCTGCATTTTAATGGGCAGCACGAATCGTTGCAGTCTGACCTGCCGCTTTCTTAGGATGCCCCAGCTGCATGACCCTTAGCAAGGTATCTTCTTGTATTACTGAAAAAAATGGATAAGGAGAAGTTAGAAGAGAAGACAGGCAATAAATAATCTCTTCCCTTTTCATTCCTTGTTCTGCCTCTCATAAGTAATTCTGCTTAGAAATAATTTGCGTAATAAATGGGTTAGTTAAGTGGGAAGGATGTCTGAAACTGAAGTGCCCTTCAGTGGGGGGTGGCAGTGGGGCTTCAAAGACCGGTACCAAACAGAAGTACTCATAGGAAGAGTAAATACAGTTGCAATGTGTTGAAGAACATGTGTATGAAGGCAGCGGAGCAGATGGGTAAACCTGCATCTTGAAAACAGAAAGCATTTCAAGGAGAAAACATGGGCATCACACAGTGAAAGAGGAAACAAAAATAACCAAACTTTGTTTCCCTGTTTGACTCTTTCTTACCTACTTCCACACAATCCATTTCTCTCATTCGCCTTTTTCCTGTTGGATACTTGTTCCTGAAATTACAGCAGTATGTTTTCTTTACTTGCTGTCTTCCTTCAAGTAAACACGGTGTTGTTTTTCTTTATTTAGACTTTGAGTTAATTGTTTTTGAATCTCAGCTTCTGTTTACTATATGATATTACTGGAGCCTCCACCAGAAAGGTTGTTTAATGGAGGGGGGAAAAAATACCATGTTTTCTTTGATTTTATGGTGTCCTTAGCTATCATTTGGATTTTTAAAAAAGGTCACCTATTGAATTAGTTTCCTGTTGAGTTAGCTTTTCTTTCTCTTTCTTATTAATTGTCTGGTGCTATCAGTGACTGATAAGCACTGCATTTTTTTCATGTTCCACTTAAATAATGAATTGCTATCATCAGAGGCTTTGGTTTTAAAAAGTATTGACATAGTATATGGAATGAATTGATGGAAGCAGTGTTGAATCTCTGCAAGAAATTTTAAAAGTTTCCACAGGAAATAATTGGCAGCTTCCCAAGATACATAATTATAGGACAGTCAGAGTGTATAGTTAAAGTGAACAGTGAAGAAAGTGATTGGAATAAAGCTTTGTGACAGATAATATCTTTCTGTTGCTGTTCTTTTGGAGCAGACAGGTTCTCACCCCCACCCCCACCCCATCCCCGGTTTCCAAATTACTCCTTTCCAAAACTACTTCAGCTTCGTGTTCTATTAATTTAAAAAAACAAAATTGTAAGTTACCATTTGAAACAGACTTTATTCAGTGCAGACATCTTGAGATTTTTCGTACTGGTAACTTGCAGCAGTGTGCCTTCAAAATTTTCCTGAGTGTAAAAAGGGTCTGAGGAAAGACCTTTACATGGAAACACTATTATGCTGCCACTGCTATTAGTATCTCCATTTATTGGTGCTTTGCCATTGATTTGTTTGAGAATTTGTGGTGCAACACTATTCAGATCCATTTTGTTTTCAAGACACGATGAGAAGAGAGGTATAAATATATGAAACTGAAATGTTTTGTGTGCATATGTGTTTGTAGGTGTGTATTCATTTGCCTGATTTTATTTTTGTATGCATGCACTTCAGTGATTACTAATATTGGTGTGAAATAATGATACTTACTTAATTTGGTGTAAAGTACAAGCTAAAGGAACCGAAATGGAGCACTCCTTTTATTTGTAACGCAAAAAGAGAAATTTGGTAGTTGTTGTCTTGTGTTTAAATGCGTCATGTTTGTGCCTGGGATGCCTCTATAGAAGCACTCCGCACTGGTGAGGCCACACCTCGAACACTGTGTCCGGTTTTGGGCTCCTCACTACAAGAAGGATGTTGAGGTGCTTGAGCGTGTCCAGAGAAGGGCAACGAAGCTGGTGAGGGGGCTGGAGCACAAGTCTTATGAGGAGCGGCTGAGGGAACTGGGGTTGTTTAGTCTGGAGGAGAGGAGGCTGAGGGGAGACCTTATCGCTCTCTACAACTACCTGAAAGGGGATTGTGGTGAGGTGGGTGTTGGTCTCTTCTCCCAAGTAACCAGCGATAGAACAAGAGGAAATGGCCTCAAGTTGCGCCGGGGAGGTTTAGACTGGATATTAGTAAAAATTTCTTTACTGAGAGAGTGGTCAAACATTGGATCAGGCTGCCCAGGGAGGTGGTGGAGTCACCATCACTGGAGGTGTTCAAAAAACGTGTAGACGTGGTGCTTCAGGATATGGTTTAGTGGGCATGGTGGTGCTGGATTAATGGTTGGACTTGATGATCTTAAAGATCTTTTCCAACCTTAATGATCCTATGAAACACTAGCTTTGCAGTTTTGATAAGGTCACCCCTATATGTGCAGTCAATGTTTGTTCAGGTGTTCTTGACAGCAGGCAGCAAAATCAAAGCTACTGCTCCAGTAGCGAGTAGACTGCCATTCCACTTGGATCTTGGCTAATGTAACAGTGTTTTGGGTAAACTGAATTTGCAACAACTACACCTTAGCTTCTAATGCACTACCATTGAAATATTCCTTTCTTTTACATTTTCCTCACAGTCATCTTAACTATAGTGACAACCTTCATCTGGGAGGGAGTGTAGGATTTTAGTTAGAGGTTATTGGGTTTCACAGGAAGTATCTGAGTCAGAAAGAAGTCCTATACGACATTTTCTGGTGTGGTGCACATTTCTCATTCTAATGAATTTGTGTTTGATGACTGACAAGTTAGTCACTTGTCTGTATTTTTCTTCTGTGCTTATAACCAGCCATATTCTAGCAGGTCATACTGCTGCTTTTTGGGGTGAGATTCTGCCTTGAGAAGACGCATACTGTGTCTCCTGGTTTTGTTTAAGCACAAGAGGTTGGTGCTTCAGGCAGTAACTGCAAATAAACTTAGCATCTCTGGGTCTGAGTGTTGGCTGTCCACCTCTTCGGATTCTGCCCAGCTGACTACCCAATTCTTTGCTATTTATTAGATTAGTAGGTTCTTCATGTGTGTAGGGTAAAATAAGTGTTCCTTGGAAAGCGATCATTTTACTGTAGCCTGAAATTCAAGTCCCTCATCTGTAGAAGAGAAAGTTTATCCCTTTTCTGACTGATTTTATCTATTTCATGCAAACATTTGTTAGATATTGAGTGTAAAATTTTCAGTACAAAATGTTGTCACCAAGGTGGGAAACCAGTGTTGAAATCCATGCTAAAAAGTTGGGCTTATTAATTCCTTGCTATGTTTTATAGTGGATCCATTGCTACTACATTTTTGTGAATAATGTGTAAGATATTTAGCGGTATGCTCCTAAATTTTTTGTTCTTGTATTTAAAACAAATTTTAGAAGTTATTAAAACGCTCCAAATCAAAGCAATGTCTGGACTTTGGTTGAACCAAGAGTTACTTTGATTACATGAAAATTAAAAATGGAGCTGGCTTATGGTCAGTAGTAAAAAATCCCCTTTCCCCTGTGTCTGCTGAGCTGGAAAATCGGTTATTAACACAGCTGCGATGCAGAGACACTTATTCCTCAGCAGCTACTTGAGTTGCTGCTTTTGGGGGGATTGAGGAGGGAGTTCTTTTCTTTTTGAAGCCTTCACAAGTCACAGTGGAGGAGCAGGTGCTGTTTGCGAGTGCCGGTGATACAGGCAGGAAGATTGCTGGCATCCTGCAGAGACCTTTCAGAACTTTAATGGGTTTAGTCACAGTCAGACTGTCTGCTGTATACTTTCTAACCCATGCAGTTGTTGTATAGGAGACAGCCTACACATCCTTCCGTTAATTCACAAAGTTTCCTAATGCCTACTCATTCTAGCCTGATCAGATATGAGTAGTCCAACATATAATTTCAGCACTTTCTGAAGTAAAACAGCCTGATTTCCACCACGCCATTTTTTCCCCCCAGAAATTATAAGAAAAGGGATGTAATTTATTTCTGTTCTGCTAAAGGTAGAAAGAAAAGTGAGCTTTATTACATGTGTCTTCCTGGTGTGTTTTGTGAAGGAATGCAGTTTGCCACATAAGACCTAATTGCTTAAGCCCAGTGGTTCCTAGCCTGATAATGTGTTCCTGCCTTCTCTTTTCTCTGCCAGTCTTTCCATTCTCTGTTCTTACCTTCCACACAGATACCTAACTGTTTTCTCTGCCTGCCTTTTTGTTTTTTTCCCAAACGTCACTCAATGTCTCTGCTTTCCATACCAACACACCAGGAAGTTGTGTGGTTTCACTCCGAGGACCTCCATCACTGATGGCAGAGCTGAGGTGGGTCTTCGACAGGAGGCAAAAGCCTGGAGTGGCTGGTGGTAGCGTAAATGCAGTTAGTACTGAGGGAGGGAGAGAGTTGTAAGGGAGTCATGGCACCCTCTGCGCAGCCCTGTGGGGTGTTGCGCTATGGGATACATAGGACATTGTTACAGTCCTGCATATGTTCACTTCTCACCATTCATAGCGCATCTAAGCCTTCCCATGTATATGGGAGTTGTTGGCTGAACGAGGTCCTGATCCAAAGGGCCCAGAAGTTGTTGCAAGGTCTAGCTATTGTCTTCAGAAGGTTTTGATAGTGTGATTGCAGCAGTAGCACAGAAAGATTTGGCTGGTTTTTGTGGACCCATGATGCCTCCACCTGCAATGCCGAGATGTGTATACACGGGGAGAGAAGGCGACTGGCTATGGAGTCTCACAGGTTTTCAAATTTACTCTGTGCTTGGAGCTTGTGTGATGCCTCTCTAGCTGCCAGTCTCACTGATGTGCGATAAAGGTTGATGCTTTTCTAACATACCCATAGCACAATAATGTTAGGGCACTAATAGGGTCTGTTTCACATCATGCAAGAAAAGAAAATTCAAAAACTTGCTATGTTCTGCAGCTACTGCAGGTTCCTGCCCTCCTCCTCTGCCACAGGTGAGTAAGGAGAGACTTGCAGGGAAAGCATTGCCGCCTTAGGTTTGTGTGGGGCATGGAGAGAGGAGGCCGGCCAGTAGTTTTCAAACTGGACCAGGTCAACACCAAATCACTGCCCCTCTGCCTGTGGGAAGTGAAGAGCTCATCCTTGGTGCTGCTTTGGGAGAGGACATTGCGGCAAGGCAGCTAGGCCTTCTCATTTTGGGCCTTACCACCATGCTTTACAGCGGTTTGGTTGGTTTTGCATGGAGTGGCAAAGAAAGGAGGAAGATATATAATACTTCAAGACAAACCACTGTGTATGTAGCTTTTGATGGAAAATAAAGGCAATACAATCATGCTTCACGCCAAGGTGTTTGTGTGAGAAGCAAAATTTATTGCTAGGTAGAGCAACTACAGAACCATCCAAATTTAGCTTGTAATAGTTTGGCACTAGATGTTTTTTTAAAACACGGGGAGAAAAAACATGCCATAACTTTCCAGAAGAAAACCAACTGTTGGAAATTTTAAGCCATCATTGTTAGAAGTATTTTATGGCTGCAGAGCCAAACACTGACTGTGACATTACTATGACAGTTTGAGTTCCCCGTCTTACCTATATGCTGTTACAAAATGACATAATCAGATGCTTTTCTTTTCCCTCCTGTCCTGTATCACTGTGTCACTGTCTCCTGTCACTGCTTTGCCACAGTGGGCTCTGGGCCTTCTGCTAGCAATTCTCCCCGGGAGCAGCAGGTTACAGTGCACGTCCTCACCGGTGCGCTGATTATCCCCCAGGGGCTTATGCTTTGTATCAGACTCTTAGTGTCTGATCCTTAACATGGTCCTCAAAAGACGTCCCTCAAATAAAGGCATGGCTTTGCCATGCCACTCATGTTTCTCATGTGTTTCTCATGTCACTGACTCCATTCTTTTTCAGTATCTGTAGTAGGTCTCAGCTCTTCTCTCTAATCCTGGCTTAACAAATTGTAATTCTAGTGCCTTCCTGAGGAAAGCAGACATAACGGTTGCTTTATTTTAGTTTTCCCATGAGGAATTTCTGTAATGCCTCAGGAATGTGAAGGAAGGCTGAGATAAGGGAGAGAGCAAGCGTGGGAAATGGAAAATAAAATTATGAAGATAAAAAGACAGGTTAGAGGGGACAGTGCTGAGTGAAGGATCTTGGAAGAACACTGATGCTGAAGTCGAGGCAAATGACAAGCTGCCTTAGGAGGAAAGCAAAATTGGTGAAGAGGATGAATGGAAACTGAGTCTGTCTGTGGCAGAGTCCAGGAAGCATATCCTTATGACTTGCTTCCTAGAGTTACTTCAAGCATCTAAATGAAAACGGAATGGTGAAGCCTACCATATGTAATAAGGAAGCTTAGGAAAAGGAAAAGCAGTGTCAAGAAAAGGAAGAGTATCTTTGCAATTTCTGGATATTAAATGCTGGCTGACTTTTCATTTCAGTTCTGAGGATCTTTTTACCATCTTTACGAACTAGCTCTCGGAACTTCTTGATACAGCAGACTGCTAGAAAACTTGGTCTCTATTAACACAGGATCATTTTAGATAGTACTACCAAATAGGTCTGGGGAAATGCTCCTTTTCAGTAGTGCAGCAATGCTTGTTGAACTGTCTGCGGTGGGATTTATTATAAGTGTTGATGCACCTATAGTGGATCTTGCCTTTCACTTCTATATTTGCTTCCTAATCGTAATGAATCTTTATTCCATTGCCAAGCTCTGAGGCTCATTCAGGAATCTGAGAATTACATCTACAGTTGCTGTGGGCAGTATACTTCAAGCCAATTTCATCTTTAATGTGAGGGATTAAAGGATTGGCTAAGTCAATATTCCTTCTCAGTGAAGGAGGAATATTTCTGTCTGGTTTCATCCTTCTGGATTTTGATGAGGAAGCTTTTGAATATACCTGTCTTTAAAACTCTGCCTTTTGTCACTCATTAACTCTTAGTTGCAGGTGTAGGCTTCTTTATTGAAGTTGATGCAGATTTTTAAGCTCGTGGTAGTCGAACATGCAGAATTCTTAATTCTTCAAACTGCCTGCCCAAGGGTGTGTTTTGTGCTCATGAGGTAGTGATGGGCTCGATGAATAATTCAATGGAAGATCATAAAGGACCGCTGCCATAAAGTTAGAAAATATTCTGATTTTGTTTTTTGTACTACTGGAGATTTTGCATTATTCTTTTGTGATGTTGGCATGACTTTTTAATTGATTTTATGTTATTTTCCATGATGGTAGATACCTTGTAATGGCAGGTGAGCCTTTTTTGGCTGATAGTGGATACCATTGATTATAATACAAGGGGAAGTATAAAAGATCTTGCAGTTAAAAATAAGAACTGAACATATTCTCTAAGGAGGAATATTCTTTCCTGTATCTCTCTAAATGTTTTGTTGGACAGTTGGATGTCTTGAAAAGACTTTTGGCTTCAGAGGCAACAGGATACTTCAGGCAATTCATATGGCTAAATCCCAGAAGAAATTCAGCTCTCACCAGTTGCTGACCATTGCTGCCTGAAATTTCTACCTTGGGAAACATGATGAAGCCTTCATTTCTCTTTCTGATCACTCTTTGATTTTGTTTGGTAATTTGGAAATATTTGTCTTCCATTTAAAACAGGAATTTGTAAATAAGAGAGGAGAAATACATGCATTAGGTAACTTAAAAGTAGTAAAAACTGTACAGGTCTGTTTTTCTGCTACAAACACTGTCAAATTCCTGTGCCTTACTAGGCTACAGAGTTTCATCTGTAGAATTGTCAAGAAAATGGATAACACTGGTTTCCTAAAAATTTCACCTTCTTGCATTTTTAAAAACATTTTTAAACCACTTCTTCTTTTCTGCTAGTCAATTTATCTCATTCTTCTTGTGATGTAATTTGGTTCTCAGTTCTCTTTCTATGCTTCTTTCACTCACTTTCTCTTTTTTCCTTCCTTTTTCTGAACTGCAGTTGTTTTTTGTTTTTTGAAGAACAATCTACTTCAAAGAAAATCAACTCTCCTGTCTTGCTTGTTAATGTCTTTTCATGTCTCAAACTTTTCCTGGCTGCCCCCTCTTGGTAATTTTCTTTCCTTTTTTGTTTTCCTTTTCTTGAGATTTTTGTCTGGATTTGTTTGCTTTTCCCTAAAGAAAAAAAATTAGTTACTGTTATTGACTGTTACACATCATGGTGCTTTTCTGCTTTGCCTCACGGTGATGGGCAGTATTGATCAAAGGACCAGAAGAAGGGAAGAGGATTTAGTACTCCTGTACTGTGAGCTGGTTTTCGTTTTTTGTCTGTATAACGTCTAGCATATTAGAAGCCACGTTTCCATGTTGGGCCTCCCCAATTCTGTAGCTTGGCAAGGACTGAAGAAAGGAAAAACTGGCAGAAGTAGATTCCTAATATCAAAGTAAAGGACAGCCAAGCAGACCAGAATTGAGGTAGGACTGAAGGAAGATGGAATATGAGCCGGCAGTGTGCCCAGGTGGCCAAGAAGGCCAACAGCGTCCTGGCCTGTATGAGAAACAGTGTGGCCAGCAGGAGTAGGGAAGTGATCGTGCCCCTGTACTCGGCACTGGTGAGGCTGCACCTTGAATACTGTGTTCAGTTTTGGGCCCCTCACTACAAAAAGAACATTGAGTTGCTGGAGCGTGTCCAAAGAAGGGCAACGAAGCTGGTGAGGGGTCTAGAGCACAAGTCTTATGAGGAGTGGCTGAGGGAACTGAGGTGGGTCAGTCTGGAGAAGAGGAGGCTGAGGGGAGACCTCATTGCTCTCTACAGCTACCTGAAAGGGGGTTGTGGTGAGGTGGGTGTTGGTCTCTTCTCCCGAGAAACTATAAATAGGACAAGAGGAAGCGGCTTCAAGTTGCACCAGGGGATGTTTAGATTGGATATTAGGAAAATTTCTTCACCAAAAAGGTCAAACATTGGAACAGGCTGCCCAGGGAAGTGGTTGAGTTGTCATCCCTGGAGGTATTCAAAAGACGTGTAGACGTGGTGCTTGGGGACATGCTTTAGCGGTGGACTTGGCAGTGTTAGGTTAACAGTTGGACTTTATGATTTTCAAGGTCTTTTCCAACCTATATGATTCTATGGTGCCAAGAGTTCTCCTGCAATGTCCATGGTTTCTGCTTTTAAGTATTTGTTTCCCCCAAGTAAAATTTAACTACCGTACCTGCCGATTGTGAAATGTCTGGTGGATCTGCAACTCGCTGTGGATATGTGAGGGGGAGGAAGATAATAGGGTGCAGCTACTTCCTGAGCATTAATGATAGACCTCCATTTGAATGAAGGTTGTGTGGGCTTCGTGACTTCCTCACTACTTTCCTCTCCTTGCTAAAATAACTTTTGTGATAGAAACGTGACTCAAGCTAGCGATATGCTCTGTAGACGTACAGAAGCATTTTCAGTCCAGAGCTGTGTGTTCTATTTCTTTCCCTGCTATTGTTTTCACCAATTTATGAAGTAAACATGTCCATTCCCTGCTTATTTCTCCTCCATAAGGTGATAAAGGAAATAACATTAAAATCATGCCCTTATCAGCTGTATTTATAGCATTTTACTTTGGAACAGGATATGAGTCGCAAAGTCGTGAAAAGAGTATTACAAATATAATAATGAATGTTGTAAATCTGTTGCCAAGATTAGGAATGATTTCTCTTTGGGTATTTATAAGAACCTCTTGTTTTTCTTTCCCTTTTTACCGTTGCTGATTCTTACAGAAGATTTGTACCTGTCAGATTTGCCTACAGATATTTAGATGTAGTAAAGGGCCTTCCATCTTCCTTTCTTACAGAAACGTAACGTCGGCTCTGCTTTGTTTTGCACAGCAAATGCTAAAAGATGATGCTTGCAGAGAGTGTGTCTGTGGATCATTTCAAGGCTGCTTTACATATTGATTACTCAAATTGCCATTTAATTTGCTGTATAGCAATACACAGTGCCTTAACTATTTCTCTGGCATTCTTATTGATTGCTGTAATTCTACCTTACATTATATGCATATATGGTGTCACCATTAAATATTTATGTGCTCATGAAATGTTAATACGTCGGGTTAATGTGAAACTCAACAAAATGCATTTGCCAGA
>NW_010516813.1:90821-100233 GCF_000687285.1 Phaethon lepturus
CTTCCCTTCCCCTCCCCCCTCACCCTTTCATTTTGCCTCTCCATTGATTTTTATTACCAGTGTTTCTCTGCTGTACCTAAATCTGTGTCAAAGCAGCCCCCTGCTCCCGTATGCAGATTTTATGTTTTATTATGTGAGAGATAAAACACAGTAATAATAAAACAAGAGAAGCGATGTCAGGGAGGTGTTGAGACACAGCTTTACGCTGCGCTTGCGCTGCACTATTATCGCTCCTGCATTTGAAAATGTAGCACTAACCTCCGTGAAAGAGACTGAAGCAGGGTGACTCATCCAGAATGCAAAGTCATATTCACATGTTCCTTGAACAGTGGCTGCAGCAATGTAAAACAAAAATTGCAGGGGTGTTTCTTTGATTTGGTACAGCTGTTACGCAGCGGTGACATGGAACGCCTAGATGTAATTTAAACCAAAACTTTTAGAAGGAAAAGTAACTCCCCTTGGTGGACTGGTGAGCATGATTCTGGCACTGTCCTGTTGGAAACGTCCAGTAAAAATCGGTGGGGATCAAATATTTATCATATCCCTAATGACTTTTTAAGCTTCTGTGGGATGTCTAGGTGATTTAAAAAAAACAACACTACTGAAAAACAAAAGAAAGTACTGAAAAAGAAAAGACAGTGATCATCCACTGCCAGAACACAGAGAGCAACCACCCTTTTACATCGCTGAGTGATGGGGTTGGGAGCAGAGTATCAGGTGGAGGCTGCACTTTGTACAGTAGGACTAAAATAGGTGCACGGTGAAGAGGCTTTGGCATGCGATGTTTTTTCTAGCCCCTGTTTTGCTTTCTTTTCAGGCTCATAGCTTCAATGAAATCTATAGTATTTTTATAACTGTTTTTTTGTCTACAGTGAAATAGTGTATCTAATATGGCAGAGCTTAATGGGTATTAAAATGTCCAAGGAATTCTTTTCTCCTATTTATTTTGCTGTGTCACTTAACAGAGAATATAAAGGGTCTCCTTGAGTTGTTTTTGCGGCATTAATAGGCTTGATGCGAGAGTGGTCCCTGAAATGTTTTGCATGCAAGCGCAAGTTTCTTCCATAATAGAGAAAATGTGCAGATTTTCTTCCTTTGTGGACTTCAGTTTGATTTTTGACACTTTGACCTGTCTTGGAGCCTGAATCCAAAATGCAATTTTTGTCCCACTTTTTTTTTTTTTAATAGTTCCTTCTAGGTGTGTTTATGTCTATAAATCACTATATCTAATTTCCTTTAACTGACACATTTGAAATGAAACTACTCTTTTTCTTTGGCTTCTACTGCAGTTTCTCCAAGCCAGGGGTGGTGCAGAAGAGCAACAGTGCATAGGAATGGCAAAGCTTCCCAGCTGGTCATGGAGCAGGACTGCTTCTGTGTTGCTGACTGCCTCAGATATAGGTCATTTAGCTGGGGGGGATGGCTAAGGCTTATGAAAACAGAGCCTCCACAGTTAGTTTCCTAAGTTCAGCCTGGTATGTCTTGTAAATACTGGATGTGGAAGACAGTACTTCAACTCATGGGTTCTTCAAACTGATTATTTTTCATTTTGATTCCTCCTTCAGATTGTCCTGGAGAACAGCAGTCGAGAAGACAAGCATGAGTGCCCATTTGGCCGAAGTAGCATTGAGCTGACAAAGATGCTGTGTGAAATACTGAAAGTAGGAGAGCTACGTAAGTTGACCTGTTTGACCTCTAAGAACCATGGAGTGAGTTCAGTGATACCTAAAGTTTATTTCAATGCAAGAACTTTCTTCTGAGAATCATTTCTCATTACGCTTACATAATTGAACACTGGCACTCAAAATTACTGTCTCTTTTTCTGTCTCTCTTATTAGTTTGTGGTCATACCAGGGATGAGGGTGGAGTAGGGGAAATGGGCACCCAGTCTTTGACTCTTTTCTATATGAAGCAGGGCAGCTGCATCATTTCTAGAGAGGTCAGTTCATTTCCCATTATATTTTGTGTAGGAGACTTCATCATCTTACCATTCCACAGGCTTCTCCATAGGCTGGTTTTATGAGTATCGTAGTCATTCTTTGTGGGATTACTCATCTAAACTGACACATCCCATTTTCTCTTGGATATCTAAAGCTCTATCTAAATACCAGATGATATATATAAAATTTACTATAACAGTGTGATATGAAAGATTGTATTTTAATGCAGAGTAAACAAGCTGTCTTTGGCTTCGATTACAGTCCCTTAACGAATTGTTAAATACTATCAAACAGAAAAGCATGTCTGGATCTTCATTAGTCTAGCGTGTTGGTGTTTATCAATATATATAAACTTCAGTTACCCATCAGTAATGTTTTGGATTCAGCTGCAGCCTGTTTTGGCAAGCACTAGCATGAGCTTCATTTTCTTGTTGCACAAGTAAGGGGCACAACTGAGATGCTGCGTTTCCTTCAGAGGCATTTTCTTTTTGAATTTTTTTCCTAATAAAGATTTTTCTTTTACCTTTACACCCAAGGCCACGAAATGTAATGAGAGAAGAGCAATGCAAAAGGCAGCAAGAAAGCCTATAGGTATCACTGGTTCTTGTTCCTACCAGCTCTGCAACAGACATCAAAAGCTCTGTTTTAAAAGTATGATTTGACTGTTAATACATCTAAAGCTTTTAAATGCAGTGTCTTCAGAGAATTTATTGACCAAAGGAAAAAATCTATCTCTGTGCAATGGGCCAAGAGAAAACCTGTGCATTGCTTGCAGCTTCCAAATCGACACTCAGTATTTGACAGACCCAGACAAATGATGTTTACTTTTGAGTGCTGTCCTAGGTAAACCAGAGTTATCAAGGAGGACATTCACTATGTCTATAAATAATCAGTTCAGCAACTATTTTAGGTGTATGGTAATGGTATGTGTTGTGTAAGGTTCAGACTGTAGTAGATATGTCTCCTTTAAAATGACCTTACTGCTGCGGTTGCAGTGTCTAATGCCAAATCATACTTGATAGGTCTGTCTGGATTTTTCTGATGGTAAATGTATGAGGGACATATCATCTCAAAAAAGCTGTAAGCCTATTTGAATTAAGTGGTAAAGATCAATTTTATTTTTACAAATGCACAGAAAAATATCTGAAATCCAAAGTACGGCTTTGTACATGGTGTTTTTGTGTATGTCCCATCACTCCATGGGGCTTGCACTGCGCTTTGCTGCTGAGAAAGGTGATTGACCTAGAGGTTACCCAGGTGTCTCAGATGTCTTCCTTACTGTGTCATAAAAGTAATTCAATAAATAAACCTCTTTTTTGCCACAGACATGTTTATTGTCCACATGCAGGATCTACTACTATGTGGATGATTTTCTATGTATGGTACTGGTTATTCCAGTTGCTTCTAACTTCTGCAGATAGCTCCTTTCATGTTTTAACTTTTTTGTATCTGGTCTTCTAAAGTGGGAACTTTCATTCTCTTATGAATAACATAAGAGAATTTGGGGTGGGGGCTCATTTACCATTTGAAGAAAATACGAAAGGAGAGCTATTTTTGCTATCTTAGCTTTAGAAAGAAAATTGTCTTTCTTGTTTGTTTTTTCGTTTTTTTTTGGTTAGTGGGTTTCGGCTTTTTTGGGTTAGAGTAGCTCTATGGTTTGGAATCATGGGGTTAGAAAGAAAACTGCAAGTTACTGGGATGCTAGGTGTGACGTTGTACAGAGAAGATGTGATGCTGAGAAGTGCACTGGTGCTTCTGTTGAAAGAAACCAGATGTAGCACAACTGACTTCCGTGAAGTCATGATAATCTACACCCACAGAGCATCTGTCTCTGGATGCGGCAATGAGATTGCGCTGTAGCCTTATATTCACAGGGGACAGAGCTAAGGTTACCGCTTACTCATCTTGACGATTCACCTGTTCACCAGTATGTTTCCGTAATGGTTTTGTTTATGTGGAATTCTTAATTGTCATTTAAAAAGGCTGTAATAAAATACATCTTTAAATTAAAGTACAGAAAACAGATTTCTTGAAAATGGCTGTGACAGATGTGCATCTTAAATGATCTGTGATCAGCTGTATATTTGGTTGAGAAGTGCAAACTAGAACTGACATCTTAGGAAAATGTACATTCAGGTTTATTCTTCACTTGAAAATAAATACTGTATTGCTGAATAGGATTGGACATCTTAAAAATCAGTAGTTACAGTTTAGTGCAAAGGTGTCCCTGGTAGTTTGTATGTGTTAGGTTTCAAAATATGTATTTAGGCTGCCAGTGTTTCTTTAGAAATTCAAAATTAGTCATTATTGCTTTGGAACATAGAACTTTTTTCTAACAGTTTCTGGATTGTATAATGTAAAAGCCACAATAAATTACCTTTTGCTCATGAAATATTCAGCAGTAGAAACTTTCTTAAAGTGCAGAGTAGATAAAAGCTGCTAGATTGTTCATTATTTATGAAGAGCACTTTAATGCTGATTATATTCCCCTTGCTCCACCATACTCAATACCTTCAGGCAACAAGAAGACATTTTACCATTTCCTTTTGGTCCTTTCAAGCATGCATTCATCCCAGCAAGAACTCACAGAAAAGTTCTAAAGGCATACCACCTCTCCTGCTTTTGTATTTCCCCTAATCCAGGTGATGGACTTCTTCATTCTTTGACTTTGGTTCCAAAATGTTCATGACTTGGAAATTAATCGCTTCTTCAGCAAAGCATTTAAGCATATGTTTAAATCTTGTGTAAGTAAAGGAAGCTCAAGTGACTTGAGCATATGGTAACTGCTTTACAGAGGTGGACTTGCAGAGTAGAGGAGCTAAAGCTTAAGAGAAAGGTTGGTGTAGTGTTTAAGTAACAGGGAAGTTAAAATGAAACACATCCATAAGCCTCTTCAATGAAATCTCTGAATCAGGAAAGAGTGGGATATTTGACTATAAATCTTTTAATCTTGTGCTACTGTTGCTGTTAAAAAGGCATTGAAGAGAATGGCTTTACTGAGTCCTTGCCAAGGCACTCATCTTGGCAAACACTATGGTAATTCTGATTTCTCCAGCCATAGCTTCCTTTGCGTATCTTGGCTAGCAAGCTGATTTTCTTCTTGTCCTCTGTGCCTTGGAGCTGACATCAGACAGTAACACTTACCCCAATGATCAGTCCTCCTCCTCCTCCTGTAGGGTAAGGCATTTTGGCACTCCACACCCCTGGTACACTGAGAAGTTTACAAAGAGCAGGGAAGATCAGGCTATTTGTATTTCCTCCTTAGCAGCTATGAAAGCGAAGGTAACTTCGATCTTCCCTCTTCTTCCTTCAAGTTTCAGTACATGACATATACGCTCAGGTAACCTGCGTAACAGACTCCTGGCTTTGCTAGGAGGCAGTAACATCACAGATAAATATAAAAATTAAAATCATGATCTAAAAGACCTTCCAGAACTGGAACTGGTGAATTTAGTGGGAAATTTTGAGTTTGCTAAAACCTAGTATTTGTCATAAAAAAGAATTTGAGCTCAGCATTTTGCATAAGTAGCCTTCATCCTCTCTGATCTGTGCCTACAGTGTACCTCTGCTTCGCAGCTGATGCTGTTCCTACCCTCAAAAGCCCTTCAAACTTTCATTCCTGGTAGAAAGTGATACTTGACGGCATTACCCGATTTATGCAGAACTGGTACAGCCTCCCAGGCTTGTTGTCTTATTTCCATACAGGTTCAACTGAAATTGTTTTGTGTTGAAGCTGTTGAGGAAGCTTGTAGCTGATAGATGAACAATGAATGTGCTGTGTGCACTGAGCAGAGACACCGGAGCTGCAGTCTAAAGGTGTTCATAAGCCAATATTGTTGTGTGCCTGAAGTTATTCTAGTTAAGGCATGTCAGACTTTGAGTATTTTTCAGTGTATTTTTGAGCAGGACACAGATGTTGTACTGCCAGTGTTCCCATGTGATTGTTTTGATGGGTGGTGCTTAGGGGCTTTTGCAAAAATCTGCACTCAAGCTTTACAACAGACCACAGGGGTATATGCCACATGTCAGATATATGCATTGTCCTAAAGCTTCTGTCAGATAAACAACTTCTTCACAGGGTTTTCTTGCTTTTCTATTGTGGGGAATTTAATTGTCATGGGGTGTTGTTAGATTTGATCAATCTTTTGGATTTTTTTTCCTTGAAAGAGAAGAGCTAAATGCTAATGTATTATAATGCCCTTGGTGCTGTTTGTACATGTTCTTGCTATAGATTTCTCATTGCAATTATTGCCCAGGCTGCAGAATTAAAGTGGTCTAGAAATTCTTATATTATTGTCCTTTTATCAAATAGAATGTGCTGGGCATTAGAAGGTATACAGTGATATTCATGGTTCTGCCCACTGAGATGAAGGTAATCAAATCTCATGCTTCAAGGAGTAAGCTGATTGCTGCAAGGGTCAGGAAGCTTTTTTTCATCTTTGCACAATTTTTCCTCTGCATTGCACAATCCATAGTGTGCAGTTTAGTTTATTTTCTGTTGGTCTTTCCCTGAAAGCATATTGGTTGCTGCAGGATCAGCATTCCAGACCTGAGGGCTCGCCTGGTTTGATTTTCCTTTTGCTACAGCAAATCCAATATTTTTATAACTGAATGTCATATTTTAAAAATTTTTCCCCTTGCTTGAAAGCTAATTGCCTTTTCACCCTTCTCTTCCTCCTCCTTCTCTTAAATTTAAACAGAATAAAGCCCCAGAAATAGTAAATAAAATTAGACAAAGGAATTTTTACTATTCCCACATTTCTTCTTGCAATTTCATTTTCTGGAGACTGAAGCATTGACTGAGTCAGGAGATGTTTGTTAAGAAGTTGAAAAACTTTTCTGGCCAAAACGATATTTAGTGAAAGGTAGCAATTTTCTCTTTCATCATGAACTTTCATCGTAGCTTTAGAATATAATAAAATAATTAAAAAGAAATTCTAACCTCCTTTGTCTTAGTTTTTTACTCCATTCACTCTCACATATCCACCTTTCTATCCTCTTGCCCAAACCCACCACCACATCAGCTAACTCCCAGTCACAGCAAAAATTAAGCAGATCTTGAGTGAAGGCTAGAAGATAAGCAACATTTGAAAATAATTTCAGTAGCAGTAAAGGGGCAAAAAATACCTGAAATAAACCATATTAATCTTGAGTTATAGGGATTCCTTTGGAAACATTACTAGCAAATTAGCCATTCCTGACTAAAGGAACATTAAATATGTTTGTCCTTCTTGATGAAAAGGTAATAACTTGCTGAGTAATCTGAACTGTACTTTTCTTTTGTGTGATAGCAGAATCTTACTTTATGAAACAGTCTTCTCTTCCTGTTTGCTGGCGCAGTCCTGCAGGAGAGACAGAATGAAACTTTAATTTTCTAGGGAGATACTAATTTCTTTGCAATTAACCTCTTCTTGTCCTAAAATGTCTCAATCTCTTCATGCTTATGGTAAACTGTGAAGTCTCTATGAAATGTCTACTCTAATCTATGACAATATGAGCAATGGAGCTGCAGCCACCTTTTGAGCAAGATGATTCATTTTTACCTCTGGGTGACAGTGAGACAGATTTTGGAACGATACTTTCTACATATGGTACTGTTGGCTTCAAAGTTGGTACAGTGTTGGCTTTTGGGCCAGTTAGCTAGACACCCTGATCTGTTTAGTATCCTCTTGCATTTTTTTTCCTGTTGTCTAGAGCTATATGTCTGGTCTTTGATCTCTTTGGAGCAGGGATCATAACTTCTTTTGTATGTGCGAAGTGCTTCACCTCTTATGTCTTGGGTGCAGGATTCTTTAGCTTCTTTAAAATTACATTTACTCAATTTTCAATATTATTAGTAATAACAAAATGCATTGTGTGTGAACTCAAAAACACTTAAGGGCAAGAAAGTGATGTGGATGTAAGGGATTTTTTTTTAGAAATTAATTAATGTATCCAAAAGACAACAGAGAGGTAACTTGGTTTAGCGTGAAGAGCTCTTTCATCTGGTAATGGAAGGGATAGAAAAAATCAAGACCTGGAAGTTAAAGACTCATAAATTCAAACTGGGAGTAAGGTATAGGCATTAGCTGTGAGGGTGCTGAACTAGGGAACCAGCAGAACATAAAGCTGAATAATGATGAGAGAACAAGAAAAAAATCTTGATGTTGATTTCCTGTGATTACTGGAAGCTATAGCTTTAGCAAATCTGATGGTGTGGTAGAATAACAACTGTAACTTTGTGGTTACTGGAACCCAATTCAAGGATTTTTAATTTTTTTTTTTTTTTAATAAGGCTACAGTGGACAATGTAGTAACTTAAAAGTCTGGGCAGATGTGACAGCAAACAAGAAGTATTAAAACATCTTGGATTATTGCCATAGGTTAAAATATTTTAGATTACTGCCATAGGAAAAAGTATGGATAAAATAAAATCTTAAAAATATCTCCCATTTTGAAAACTCTGCGTTTGTTCTGAGCATGGAGAACTTTGTTAGCTGTTCATTCTGTGTTTCATGGCACTTCTTGGTTTCCCAGGAAGATGTAAGTGAACACTGAAAAATACAACAAACTTCCCTCTTGCATGGTCAAGCATTGGAACAGGCTGCCCAAGGGTAGTGGTTGAGTCGCCATCCCCAGAGGCGTTCAAAAGACGTGTAGACGTGGTGCTTAGGGACATGGTTTAGTAGTGGACTTGGCAGCGTTAGGTTCATGGTTGGACTCAATGATCTTAACCTTTGCAATCTAAGTGATTCTGTGATTCTAATGGTGTCTGCCTTGAAGAAGGAAGCAATAGGCAAAATCTTGTAACAAAATTCAGGCTTTTAAAGTTAACTTGCAAACCTGCAGAAAGAAGGAGCTTCAGGCAGCTGAGATGTAGCCAAATGTTTGTTGCTTATCTGAAACAATTTCTGTACATTTTAGGGGTTGGCCATTGTTCAAGGATAGTTTAACGCTGAGCAGATTGAAATTAAGAGAAAAATCATCTTGGAATCCTTTCTGGACCTTCTTATTTCACTTTTGTGTTAACACTTTATAAATACAGATTTATTACAAGTAGCCAAAGTCTCTTGTGTTTTGCAGCAAGCTGTGCTTCAAACCTGAAGTTAGCCCTCATGGTTTCACAGCACTGCTGTGCGGCAGACTGGAAATTTTGCAGCTGCTCATTTTAAAAGAGGCATGTAAGAGTTGCTTAACGAATTGTACACAGAATTGAACGATGTATAAAAGCCCAATCTTGCTTTAAGGGCAACTTGCAGTGTATTTTAATGCTACTTTGTATATTCCAGAAATGTTTGTGTTGGCAAAGCTAAAGGATTTTCAAGGGGAGAAGTAAGACCTTGCAGGGGAAGAGGTGCACTTGAGGTTTTGGTATCTGGAAAAAGCAGAATGATTTTGGGGTTTGTATTGGGTTTGCATGCCAAGGTTTTGGTAGCAGGGTGCTGCAGGGGTGGCTTCTGTGAGAAGCTGCTAGAAGCTTCCCCTGTGTCCGA
>NW_010516813.1:100244-123968 GCF_000687285.1 Phaethon lepturus
GCCCCCCCCGTGCCGCGCCAAGCCCCCCCCGCCACTGGCCAAGGCCGAGCCCAGCAGCGATGGTGGTAGCACCTCTGGGGTAACGTATTTAAGAAGGGGGGTAAAAACCTGCGCAATTGAAGCAGAAGAAAGGATTAAGACACGTGAGAGGAACACAGAAAGTCTGCAGACACCCAGGTCAGTGCAGAAGGAGGGGCAGGAGGGGCTCCAGGCACTGGAGCAGAGATTCCTCTGCAGCCTGTGATGAAGACCATGGTGAGGCAGGCTGTCCCCTTGCACCCGGGGAGGGCCCCACACCAGAGCCAGGAGGATGCCTGAAAGAGGCTGTGACCCCATGGGAAGCCTGTGCTGGAGCAGGCTTCTGGCAGGACCTGTGGCGCCATGGAGAGAGGAGCCCAGGCTGGAGCAGGATTGCTGACAGGACTTGTGACCCCCCGGGGGACCCAGGCTGGAACAGTCTGTTCCTGAAGGATGGCACCCCATGGAGGGGACCCAGGCTGGAGCAGTTGAAGAACTGCAGCCTGTGGGAAGGACCCACACTGGAGAAGTTCATGGAGGACTGTCTCCCATGGGAGGGACCCCACAGTGCTGCAGGGGAAGAGTGCGAGGAGTCCTCCCCCTGAGGAGGAAGGAGCAGCAGAGACAACATGTGATGAACTGACCACAACCCCCATTCCCCATCCCCCTGTGCCGCTGTAAGGGGAAGGAGGGAGAGAATTCAGGAGTAAAGTTAAGCCCAGGAAGAAGCGGTGTGGGGGAGGAAGCTCTCTTAAGATTTAGTTTTTATTTTCTCATTATCCTACTCTGATTTGATTGGCAATAAATTAAATTAATTTTCCCCAAGTTGAGCCTGTTTTGACCGTGACAGTAATTGCTGACTGATCTCTTCCTGTCCTCATCTCGACCCACCAGCCTTTCGGTACATTTTCTCTCCCCTGCCCAGCTGAGGAGGGCAGCGACAGAGCTGCTGTGGTGGGCACCTGGTGTCTGGCTAAGGTCAACCCACCACAGGGTTTGAGGACAACTGCAGTAGCAGGATGTCTGCTGAAATAACAACAGCTAATTCCCGTAGTTCCTGAGACAAGTTGGTTCTTGCAAAGGCTAGAAAATGCGCAGTATTCTAGGAAACACACAAAACCTTAGAAATGGTATCAGTTTTCTTGAGTGGGTGAATATCCTTGGAACAACCCCCTGCTGAGTTGGCTCTGAGGTAGTGAGTGTACTGCTAATTGTCCCAGGTAGTCCGTGAACATGAAACTTCAGGGGTGCTTGCAAGGCACTGCAGGCACTTTTCAATTGCTGCTGACTGTGTGGTCAGGTCCTCTGTCAGGAAGCTCTACTCTCTTAGACTTTTAAGTTTTGTTTGTTCTAAGTAAAAGAATTTGGTAATTAATCCCCCCCTTTTTCTTTTTTTACTTCATCTGGCTCACAGTAGATACCTTTTTAAAATGTGAATCTGTGAGGGGAGCTTCTGAGCAATAGAAGTATTTAAAATTCAAATTGCCAGGCTTCTGAGAAAGAGGATCAGGCAGAATGCCCTGATGCAGTACTAACCAGCGGTAAGGCAGGCGCTGGGTACAGCTTAGTTGCATTTATCTGAAGCTTTTCTCCAGTTAACACGTGCTGCTTCTCCCACCATGTGCTGTGCACTGTAAACACACTGTTTGTGCTTATTCAGGAAGCCACGAGGCTTCTTCTGTTTCTTGGTGGACCAAGCAGATGAATACAAGTGTTCTCGGAAAAAACACCAAAGCAGGGAATACTTAACTTTCATCACATAATTGTACTTAACTTTTGGCACCACCTGATTCTGTGGAAGGTTACTTTAAACAGACTGATCATATACCCACTTGAAACTGGTGGAGGAACTGTTTTGATGGAGCGGTTATACTTGGCCATCGATCATTCCTGATCAGTTAAAAAGGGCATGTCTTTGATTTATTTTTTTGCAAGACTTTTCTCAAAGAGCTGATCAAAACGACAATGAAAGCAGAGTAATGAGAGCCTGAGATCTTAATATATTTTCTTTAAATTATTCCATTCACTGACAGTAGTTAATTGTAAAACATGATCAAACTGCTCTTAATGTACTTTGTTGTGTATCTTTACCACTCAAGCTCTGTCTTTGCAAGCAAAAATAACAGTAATGGTGAGTAACCTGGAGCTGTGCTGTGAAGGTGACAGAGACTTTTCACATTGAGTTATTGGTGTTGTTATGTACGTGTTGAAATACCATCCATCACTTTTCATTTCTGATGAAATGCTTGCTAATGAAAAGCTTAAGAAAATTAGCTTCTAACAATTAAACTTCACTTGCCCTTCTTGAAGAAGCATGGATTAGCTGGAACTGTGACAGGAGGAAGCTATAGACCCTCAGGCCTTTTACAGACCTTGGAGATGTTCACATTCAGCAAGAACTTTTAATAGTGCTGGCTAAGTAAAATAAAAACAGGAGTCTGTGGGGTTATATTTTCCTCTGTTCCATGAAGAAGGATTCAAAAAGTGAGTACAGCCACTCTTGAAACTGTCCTTTCAGCTTTACTGCTTTATTCCGTGTGTGGCTTTCTCTATTCCTGGATTAGCAGAAACTTTGCATAAATGTTTAAATATTGTGAATGCATTTTCATAGCATATTTCTCTATATGTGACAAGGAACTGAATTTCTTGTTTCATAACATTTCTGGTTTCTTTGTGCTGAATTTTTGCCATGGCTATCTTCTGTGAATTGAAAAATAACTTCTATGTAATTTTTAAATATAAAACTGTAGTACCTGTGAGTAAGGGAGAGGGAAGGGGATGCTTAATTTTGTGAGAGGAATCCCAAATAGCCTGGAGGATTGGCTTGTGGCATTAAAACAACAGTAAATGTGAGGTAGTGTCATGGGATGGAGCCAGGAGGTGAAATCGTGACCTCCTGGAAAACTTAGCATTAGGATCTTGTATCCCTCCTGTAGGGCATCGGGAGCGTAAGTGTTGACATGCCTGGCTTGGTTTTTAGCTAGCATAACTAGACTTCCCATTTTGTTATTTCATGAGCATTTTGAAAGAAGTCAGCCCTAGTTTTTCTTGGGGGCATACAATTCCTCTCATGTTTCTTCTGCTCAGTGTGTTGGGAGGTCCATAGGTGCGTCCAGGACACCTCTCAGAACCAGCAGTCTCCTGTAATTCCTGCACACCAGTTTTTTGGACGAATTAGAGCTGCACTCTTTGTGCGTACTAGTTGTGAGCCTGAATATGCTGATAAGTCATTAGAGGAATATAATTATATGCTGCCTACTCCAGGAGCCTGTCACAGTAGGTAGTTTATTAATAGGGAGACATGCATGCACGCACCCATACAGATTCTTGGTCTTTGAAGCCATGTTGGCATATGAATTTAGGCTCCCATAATTTTTTGTTTCACGTATTGGGGATATCAGAACAGAATGGATCTCTCTGTGAAGAGTTATTAGATATGTAAATGCTTTCTGACAGAAGAGTTTTTAGCTGCCTCTAAACACCTCTTAATGTACTGTGACCCTTTGGCACAGAGTGCTGTGACTCTGTTCTGGATCTTTCCAAGTTGTTTTTGAAGGAAAAATTCATGGCTTAAGCCAGAGATATCTCTATTTTTTCCCTTAAGTCTTGTTCGTTACTGAAATTTGTACAGACTTTATTAGTTTTCGTGCAGTTTCAAATGCTGTGTATTAACAGACCTCTGGCCTCCAGCAGGTCTAGGTTCCTACTCTTTCAGGATCAAGCTATCTGCTTATTTTTCCTGCGCCTTTGTGTTTTCTATGTGCACAGCTTGCTAAGTTACTTGTTAATAATCCCCCAACTGGCTGGTGGCTCTCTTTTCTTCCCTAATTACCACTACAGAGCATCAGTTTAATTATCCTATCAAGCCTCTAAGAAAGGACTTAAAACATCCATCAGCTCTATCCAGATTTGTTGTCTCTTAACATCAAAGACCCACTTGATGACGGACTTAAAAAACCATAGCATAATAATGTTAGCTATAGACATGTACGAAGTGACAGATAAGGAGCTAAGGAAAAGTGTTGGACTTTCTGTTCGCCTGAAGTAGGTTATCAAGACTCAAAAAGTAATTGGTTGTTTGTGTACATATGAGTGTGGAAGAGCTTGTTGGCGTGCCACTGACTTTCCTAAGCTTTTTGCAATAAGTTTTCTTCTGGTAGATAAGAAGTCCTTTGGTTGTTTGGTTGCTCTTTGGGTATGGTTCATTTTTAAGTTTATAGCCTCTCAGCACAAAATATAGTTGGTGTCTGCATAGTAAAATTCTAAGGCAAGATCTCTCTTTGATAGTTTGTTCTTTGGGCCTCTCCAAGCACACGACGAGAATTAAGCACCAAACTTACCAAAACAGAAAGCAAAGGTAATCGCCTTACAACCATACATTTCACTTGTGTTGGTCTTAACATCAAGATTATATTTTCCCCTTCATGTGTTCAGCTGTCCGTATTTTCTGGTCTCTGGTGTAGAAATACAATTTATTCATCCTCATCAGTGACAGGATGTTGTTTGACTGAACCAAATAGGACTGAACACAGCAGAATTCAGCACAGGTTTATCACAGGGTGGAGCAGAGCTCACAGGACCAAGTTATAAGCTCTCAGTTTCCAAGCTGTAGGCTGCACAGTAGCTCAGTGAATAGCTCAGTTGCTGTTCGTCTGGGTTTTTTAGAGTAGATGGCAAACCTCACCTCAGACATTTAAAGAGTGTATACCTAAGCAGGAGAAGTTACCTTAAGTTTTAAATAGGCAAAAAATTGCCTGAGCCATAACACAGGAGTGTTACTGCTAAATGTGCTTTGCTACAGGCAGAGATTGCTATGAAAATAGATTAAACCATTTTGGAAGGGGACAAAATTATCAGAGCTGGTGCCAGTGAAAAGAAGCCATGAGGACGTGAATGGTCTTCCATAGAAAAAAAGGTTGAGTGTGTCTGTCTAGGCCCTAATTTTATTAGTTAATCAGGCTGCAATTAGTTTTAATTTAGGCTTTTGATTTTTATGCTTTGCGATAGAAAAGATTCTTGTGATTCTTGACTTCAAAAAACAAAACGGGGAAAAAGCCCAACACCCTCACCCCCCAATGATATTTTTTTTTTTTTTTTTAATAAAACATAAAAGCTTGGGATTTCAGAGGTGACAATACTGCAGGTATCGATCAAAGACAAGCTTTGTGTGGAGGCATGGTGCAACTTGACCATTACCATGAAAAATAGTTTTGTTCTAAAAAGACTTCAAACTTTAAGGACAACGTAGCTCTCAGCTTTTTAGTTTTATTGCCTGCTTTTCCCGTATCACTGTTTTTCAGATCTGTTTTGCGAGGGGCCTTGTGATCAGGCTGGAGCAATTCCTGCAGTGACCAGCTGTGGGTGCTGTTAGACCTCATGGCCAGGGCTTAGATGAGAATAGTCTTTGCCTAAATTAATGTCCTAGATTCCAATGTACTTTCAGTCTGTAAAGTTCACTGCCTTTTCATACAGTAATCCATGATCAGGTTTGTCATAAGCCTGTCATCTGGAAGGACTTAGAGGATCACTGATGTACAGTAATATTTTATTGATGTGCTATATTTAAAGACATTAAAAGTCTTGAGGATTATTTGTGAGGTATTCTTGAGCTTTACAGGCAGACGTTTGGAAGGCTGTCCTGGAATCTTTCTATTCCTTCAGCTTTCAACACTGGAGCCACCAGCCACCTCTTCCATTTCCTTCCCCTTCTGTACTGCAAAGGGTAGTTCTAATAATTATTTCCTTGCATTTGAAAATTATACGGTTTTGGGTTTTGTGAACATGCAGCACATCTACAGGATTTACAGTGCAGCTGGTCTAGAACTCAACCTGTTGTATTCTCTGGCTGTGCTTTATTTGTGTGATGGTGAGGTTCCACTTGATTTCCCCCCCGTTTTTAAGTAGCACATCATCATGTTGTAGGAACATTTGAGTTGTGTTTTCTTTCTTTTTCCTAATATTTGCATATTAATAAGTTATTGAAAAACATTATGTAAATTTTACACCATGGTGAATATATTATCAAATCAAATGGCCTTTAAGGGTAATTGTAGAAAGCTATTACCAGCTAGGGAGATTAAATTTGACTGTATTTAACTTTTCTCTTTTCTGATAGAGTTAAGTACCAAAAACTTGGAATTGATATAGGCATTTCAGAAATACCACTAAAATGTTGGAGAGGAGGCATACCTTGTTGGGCTTTTTGGGGGTTTATTTTGGTTTGGTTTGGTTGTTGGTTTTGGGGGTTTTTGGTTTAATTTGGTTTGTTTTTTTTTTTTTTCCCCAGGAAATTATTTATTTTCTGTGAAATCACAGTTGTATTTTTAAAAATATTTTGCCTTAAAGGTCTGCTTTGTTTGTTCAAGTTGAAGACATAAAGCTGTTCCAATCTCTGCATCTGCAACTTCAAAAAACTTTTTTTATGTGAAAAGTGTTCTCTTTACCAGGTGATTGAGAGTAAGGGGAAGAGGTAGTCTCAATTTTTAAATTAGGAATGGACTTCCCAAGGCTGACTTAAAAATCACGAGATCTCTCTTATTTGACCATTTTTGCCATCTGTTTTTTGAGATGGCTTTCTCTGCACCTATCAGAGCAAGCTTAGAAATAAGCAGTAACGTACGATTCTTTTGATCTCGGTAGATGGAGTTTCAAGATGACACCGGATATGGTGTGACATGAGAAAAACTCCATTTGTTGGAACTTCTGGATTAGGTAGATGGAGCACTAGGTAGTGATGGATGTGTCAGGCTGAAACTTTCAGGGCCCTTGGTGAGAGGATTTAAAAATCTCATTGAATTTATATCCTTTAAACTTCCCAGTTAGCTGCAGTAGCAGCAGCATCGTGCATTACTTAGCTGTGAAAAAGCTGAGCTGATCCTCAGATGGACAAATTTACGCATCATCTCAGCACACTGGAAGAGCTATTTCTGTCCCTGCTCACTGACAATGAACAAATAACCAAGCATTTCCATCATCAGCAGTTCCCTTCCTCCTCTTTTCCACCCCCAAATTCCAGGGGTGGGTGGTGACAGCTTGAAGTGATTAGATATATTTTCAGATACCTATTCATTTTGAAAATTAAAAAAAAAAAAGAAAAAAAAAAGGTGGTTTTCCTTGTCACTGCTAAATTAGGAATTTTAAAATGTTTTTGTAGATGCTTTGGTAATGCTGCCCCAGTTGTTTTGCTTCTATTATTCACTGCAGTTTAAAACTTCCTCTGCAGTGTGTGTGTGTGTTCCTTTTGTTTTCCCATTAAATGAACTTCTCCAAAATCCAATATTACTGTACAACTATTAATGGAAAGCAAATCTTAGCATGCATGGTCGGTCACACCACAAGTGCTGTGTTTTATTAGGCATTGGATTTCACTTAGTACGGGAGGGGACAATATTCCCAAAATGCCTTGCTGGAGCATTAGCACAGAGGCAATTGGTAAAGGCTGGAGAACGGTTCTGATGTCGCCCTCCGCAGTAAGGTATGCACGGCACACGTACGTACGCAAAGTGTCCCATTGCATAAAAAGCTAATTTATTCCAATACTCATTCTCACTTCCCTATGGAATTCAAAGTTGCAGTAAACTTCCTCAGGATTTTTTCTTGATTTATAAAACTCATGCTTATCCATTCACAAAAGAGATGCAGTGTCATATGGTTTGCATACGGAATTGAATCGCAGTGAACATGTCTTGAAGTATTTATGATCCCAGCATGGTTAAGCAAAACCTATGCATTATTTTTGAAGAACAAGATAAAGGAAAACCTAGACAAAAATAAAGTGTGTCTTGTTTCTCATGGGAAGGCAGAAAAAATTACTACACTGGCTCATTCTGACTAGGCTAAGCTGCCCCAGTGGAGGAAACCTTTACATTTGGTGTGAGTTCATATACCCTGGTTGTACCAGGGTGTAAGAGGATGTGGGTCAGAGTCTGTTTCTACCCCCTTTGTGTTCAAGTGCTTTTGCCCTTCTCCCCCAGCAGAGACAGCTTTTTACAGATGTGACTGCAATATTATCAGTTTTTCTAGCTAAATGAAAAGTTTGTACCTTAACTCTATCAACTTCCACAACTTGCTGTAGCAAACAGTTGTATGAAAACTTGCTATCCTGCCTGTTCTTCCAGTATCAGTTTCACATTTGCTATGTGGTTAGCAAATGGGTTAAAAGCTAGGTAATTAGACTACTTTTCTTCCAGATGAACTAAAAATTAAGCAAAGATGACGTATGCAGTGAGGTTTAAAACAACAGATACTACCTGAGGAAAGGTATGTTCCTAGTAAATTTTTGAGGATTTGTCTTTGTAATTAACTGAGCTGAGACATGATCCCAGCTCCTTTCCAAGCTTTCCATATGAGCGTAGCTTCCCTATGTCACCCTCTAGGTCTGATTCACAGAATACTGCCTCTGTCTCTAGCAATTAATGATTATATACCTGTCAGGAGCCCCAAAACACATCAGAAGGCAGAAGAGGAGGGCAGAACTGCATCCCACTGACCGTTTCAGGGAACCCTATGACTTACCACGTGTGATATAGCTATTCTTTTAAAAAACAAAAATAAAAATGCCTCCTGGTACAGTTGTATTGGGGAAAAAAAATAGTATGTAGAGCAAACCTGTTTTATTTTCTTTTTATCAAACATTCATTTTGAAGGGTAGGCTTCTGTAAATCATCTCATTAGTGGGAGCCCATCTGCTCGCATTTCTTCCAAGATAGTCTAATGTGTGTGTGTGGTGTGTGCATGCATGCATGCACAGAGGTTTCCAGTTCTAGTCAGCGTTGATTCCCATTTAGGCTTCAGGCAGGAGAATGATTCGGGAAGAGGAGAAAAAGTTACATGCTTGAAAATTTATCAGGAATGCAAAAAAAAAACTCTTCTCCCTCAAATACCAGCCGTGTATGAATAATGAGAAATTTGCTCATTTAAGCTACTGTAATGATAGTTCTTACTGATCATACCTGGGCCCTGATGTGAAGCAAAGCAAGATTTGTTTGTCATGTGCTTATATATCAAAGACTTTTTCATGCTATTTTCAAGCTGTTCCCTGCTTACTATGGAGTGAAACCCTCCATATGGAGTGTTTCAAAGAAATATTTGTTCCGGTATCTTGAGTCTTGCAGTATTTCCATCCAGACAGGCCATATTACAGGACCTGTCCGTTTTATTGCAATGGAAAGATCTGTTCGACATCTGAGGGAAGAAGTGTTCATCTTTCCTCACACTCCTGTCTGAGAAATGAATAGACTCATACAGCAACAGGACTTCTGTTTTCTGACTTCTGTTTTATTACTTAGACATTTCAGAACTGATGTGAGCTACGATTTGAGAATTCCCAGGAGCAAAACTGCAGCTTTTTCCCCTTTACCACCTGCATTTCTCAAGTGCCACAGGCTTTTATTACAGCCCTATTGGAAATCTCAGGAGCGCCATTCACTCAGAACAGATTGATGGTGTTTTGAATCTTGTGGTCTTAAGAATGTATATTCAGTCTTATTTTCCTGCATGTATAAAAAGCTGATAGAAGAATCTATTTAGTGACAAACCTTTAATGCTGATGAACAGCCTACTCGCATTTCTCATGGATGTGTTATCTTGTTATTAGAACCTCTTTGATTTGTCATACATTAAACCTTGAATTTCTAAGGTCAGATCAAGGACGTGTTTAATATTAATTGATATAACTGTGTTCTGTATTCTGTACAACAAAAAAAAAAAAAGTATGGCATATATGGGATCTACTTCTACCAAAAATTTAGATCTCTTCTCTGTCTTGTTTGTGTCAGAAATGAGAACGATGGCTGTCGGTCCTCTTCTAGCTGATATATTGTGTAATCGTGTGTCTAGCAGCTCTGCAGTGGGTTACACTGGGCTTTCTTGAGAAGATTTCATCTGCAGTTGCATGTGCTGGAAGCTATATTTATTTTTTCTACAGGAAGCTTAAAAGTTACGTACCCTAGGGGATAGCTTTTACGCGTGGTAGACACAGATACATCATAGCAAAAATAGCTAGGAATTGGGCAGTTGGCTGAGGCTTTGTCCAGCAACGACTAGTAGCTTTGAATGCTTCAGTTCTGGAGCACTCTGAGCCCAAAGTCCATGGGGCTCAATTTTCAGAGTGCTGAATCACCTTGTCAGAAAACAAGGCCTTTGCTACTCTTTACCACCCAGGTAGAAGCCCCAGAAATTAACTTTTGAAAGCCAAGATCAATGCGCTCGGTAGAGATTTTTCTGCTCTTGAGACATTGACAGTCTCTTTGAAATATATTAGGCTTGAGTGCAGGTTTGGGGTTTTTTTTGATCTAGGAAAGATGTAACACTGGCAGTGTTAAATATGATGGAGTCATTACTTCTGGAGGTGAAATATCACTGCTGTACCAAATTGAAATCTTTGTGCTGAGACATCACTTTTCAAGGAAAATGCACGAGCCTGTCAGTATCCCATTTCATCTTGACTAGGGGAATGCAGCCCTCTGGAACAGATGGGAATATCCCAAGGAACTGTATGAGCGCTGTGTTATGAGGAAGAAGGACTACAGAGAGAACAGAAACAGAAGGGGGTGTTCGGTATATGGTGTAAACAGGTTCTGACTGCACGTAACAATATGAAGAAGTCAGCTTTCTGATAAACTTTTTCTGTCCTTCCTTCTTGCCTCCTACTTTTAAAGTCATCCTGTTTCACAGTGTGGATTGGTCAGTTGGCTTTGCGGTAACTGATTTCTGGCAAGCCAGTTTAGCTTTTGCATTGAATGAAAATGAATTTGAGTAGATACATGTGTGTGGCTACAAAAGGAAAGAACTGATGGATTTTGTGATGGTAGGAGCAGAGACTGATGTGTGCCACTCAGAACCACAGAGGTGAGCAGGTGTGACAGTTGCAAAGCTGGATCAGTAACTAATGCAAATGCGGCTAACATGGCAAAGGGGAAGAGCTATTTTGTGAACATGGCTTGAGTCTTCCTGATGTTGAGTGCTTCTAGGCTCGCACTGATTTATTAAATGATGTAGATTTGCCAGCTTGAGCTCACAAATTCCATTCCACTAATGAAATTTAATTTTTCGGTGCGTGACTTCTAATTGGTAGCTTTATAGCCTGCCTGAAATTGGCAGTTGGTGGCAGGAGCCAGATGTTGCTGAGGCAGGTGTCACAAAAGATTCTTTAAATTAAATCTTGGTGGTTGGGGGCCTACTTCTAGTCCAGCTTTCACTGAACTGAAGCACATTTAAGAGAGGTGCAGTGAAGATTACAGTTGCCTAAGTTTTCTTGTGGTAAGACCTGTCACCTCCACCTTTTTTGAAGCTTTTAACTTTTGATGTGAAATCTTTCCAGTGATTAATCAGTGGAGTTTTTGGCCTTTTTTCTTAGGCTTTTAGTAAGACATACTTTAACGGCATTTAACCCAGTTACTCCAGAGTAACTCAGAGCCAGGGCAGTCACTCTCCCAGTGTCACGTGAATCGTTAGTGCCAAGGGAGATGTGGCGAGGCTTGGGCACAAAGATGGCTAGGGTCATTTAAACAGAAGAGCTTAGCAGCCCCAGGAGACGATTGATGTTGTTGTCATAATTGCTTGATACTGGAGCTGTACATGTACAGAATCATGTCAGTGCTTGTGCCGTCTGGTTCCTGGGCAGCAGAAGGACACATCTATTCCATGTTATGTATGGATTGATGGCACAGATTCACCATCCCAAACAATTGGAGCCCACATCTTCCTTTCAGCTCCTGTGTCAGTGACTCTTTGAAGTGACCAGTGACGTTTCTTCACATTTTGTGGTGATCTGGATATTTTTTGGTGTGAATTTTTCTGTTCTCGTCCAGTTCTTTTTCTTAAGGTAGATAAATCAAGTTACCGTGAGTGGACTGTATTGAGATAAATTAGTATAATAATGGTGATTGTTATTACTACTATAGCATTATGTATTGAACTTCATATAATTAAATTTTAAAGCTTTATTTAAGAAGAGGTCAGCATTATTATTTTGATCTTGTAGATCACTCTGGCCAATAGATAGCTTGGCCGATAGAGCTCAGTTAGGTCTATTGAGCTAATTATAACATCTAGGCAATAATCTCTTAACACAGCCAGTATAGCTAAAGTCTGAATGGATTACGTTGTGCCTAGACTTTATGGTGATACACAGTGGAAAGAGAGGTCACAGGTGCTTTTCTCTGCTTTTGGAAGCCTGGTTCTATTGCAGTATTGGCACAGAGGCATTGGTACTAGAATACAAAGATATTGTGGACCTCTCTTCCTTTTACTGACTCTTAAAGGACAGTCACACGGGGATTGCACAGGGCTCCATCAGCAAAGACTTAGTCTACAGAAGTGCCCTGAATCTGCTCCAGGCAACTTTCAGTGAGCTCTGCCATGCTTGGAGCCAGGTCTGAAAGCTACAACTGAGCCAGAGAATGTAGAAGAAAAGTAGTGTAGAGACTAGATGTAATGCTGACAGGAGAAAATACGTCTTTGGCGACTCAAGTTAGAAGCAGTTCTCAGCACATAGAATCACTTGGCTCCTAAGGGTCTCCAAGAATGGAGGCTCTGTGCAAAAGATTATGGGGATGCATTAAGGGTCTTGCATTAGATTTTGTCTTGAATTATGGAGGTTTTTTGCTTCCTTCCTCCCTCTTCCTAAAGTGCAGAAGGCAAAATGGAAAAAGCATGTGAATAAACAATTTTTGGAAAACAGTTCAGTAAGCAGAAGTCTATAAGATGGAGTCTAATAAAAAATTATTTAAAGGTAGGGTCATCTGGTGAGAGTAAACAATGATCTCCTAGCTGTGTGAATGAGCTATGGCACAGGTTATTGAAAGACCACAAGAATCTCAAGTTAGATTGGGGAGTTTTGTTTCTTTTAAGACCCAGCAAGATTCACAGCTATGAGGAAGGATGGGTAAAATGTAAAAAGGCATGTTCTGCTTATGGTGTTTTTTTTTTCCTTTCCCATGGATTAATCAAGCTCAGTGGTGAGATAAAAGGAGGATTTGGAAATAAAACTATGACTTGTTATGAAATTTATTTGTTTGGCTACACTTTGTAAGTATCTTTGGAATAGTATTTATTTCTTTGGAGACACCTTGCAAGGAAAAGAATTGAACAATGGCTTGCTTGCTCTGTCTGGTGATACTACCCTGAATAATTTACCTGAGTCTGCAGCTGAAAAGAAACAATTGCAAATACACTGCATTTTTAAAGGCAGGAAAGGAGGGAATTTGTTTCCTATATATTAAAAAAAATTATCTGGTTCATGCTTAATTTCATCTCCTTTTCTTATAGAGATTGTTTTTTTTGTTCTCCAATAAGTGTCCTAACTAGTTAGGGAAGGCAAATTCCTGGAAACTGCTGTATTTGCTTTCTGGTATGAATGTGAAAAGTGTCTCTTGCAATCTGTTCTGCTAAAAGAAACTTGAGAGTGCTGATTCAGCAAAGGCATCTTGCCTCAATGTCCAGCTGAGTTCAGGGTCACTGTTTCTTAAGCAAAAGCAGGATTGGAGTTTTCCTAATTCAACACAAGCTTACATTTTTTTGAAGGTTGTAGGGGTTGTAAAACAGTAACCTAGAGTATGCCAAATTTAGGCACTTACCTGACACCTAAACCTTATGCACCTTCCAGTTGCTTCACTACCCTGTATTCACTATTATAAACTAAACAGAGCACACAGGTTCTTAGGTGCTTTGAAATGCCTCCAGGGAGAATTTCTACCTCTCTACCTCAGGCTCTAAGCTGAGGCAGACACACTTGCCCCTTCAGGAGACAAAAAGCATTAGTTCACTGTTTCATTTAAACATAGGGGAAACATGCACAATTATTTTAGGAGGACTGCTTTAGTAAGCACATAGGTGCAAATCAGACACTGAAGTTAAATACTCGAATCACCTGGTATTCTTCACGTTTATTTTTCTTTTTTCTTTCTTTTCTCTTGCATGGCTGTTCCTGTCTTCACTAAGATTCCAGCTGCTCTTAAGCTGCTAAAGTTGTCACTGCAATATGCCTTCTGCTTTGCATGAAGACATGGTCTGTGTGGACATGTGCAGTTACAAAGGAATTTGCTCTAGCAGGGGCACATTGCCTTAATAGCCAGGCCAGAACCATCCACTCAGTCACTAGGCAGAGTGAGCTCAGGTGGAGATGCCCTTAAAATTCCACCTCTCCTTAATGTCTAAGGATCAAAATTTTATCTAGGGAATCTGATTCGCTGTTGTGAAGTTGAGCAGTGCTGACAGTCAGGGACATGCCAAATTGTCTGTGAATCCATAATTAGGACAAAAATGGCTACAAATGTAGTGGTTCTTCAGGTGGTTTATAAAATGTACGGGAAAATGGTGACTAGTGTAACCCTCAATTCCAATGAAGTAACAGTCGACTTGAGTTTGCTCTCGCAGCTTATTAGAACTGCTTTTAAGAGACAACATTACATCAATGATAATTGCTTATCATTGTTGAGAAAATGCTGAACTGCACCAACAGGCCATGAACTTGTGGGTATTCTGTACTCAGAACACTTGTAATGTAGTTCCATTGGCTGGATCATTAAATTTGACTTCAGTTATTTAACTTCATCTTAGGTTTTGTAGGAGAGCTTGACAGCACAATTTTTATTATTGTTGTTGTTGTTATTATTACTACTGCTACTATTACTACATTGGTTGGCTGTTACTCTTCAATGTATCTTCTATTATGTTCATATGTTACACATCGAATTTAATCACCTGTTTTGCTAATACTCATTTAGTACAAGGTCAAGATAACTTAAGAGAAAGTGACTGTTTTGTTTTGGTCTTTAGAGCTCGCTCCTGGCACCAACAAATGCCCTTCTACTTTATTACGTTAAATCTTATGTTTCAAGGGAACAAAAAGAAGTGAACAAAGTAAAATCTCGCTTAAACCAAAAAGCCAACACAAACCACTCCAGGCCAGGTTCTGCCACTTGTTAGTGTGCCTGACGACTGATGTGCAGCGAACCTGTTTGGTGTTGTCTTTGTCATGACCTAAAATGGGTAGTGGTGTGGACAGAAAAGGATGCTCAGGGCAATCTCTTACACTTAATGGCAAAGAAATCAATGCAGCATATACATCATATGCCAGAAAGGTGATGCAGAGCTTAACTGTCCTGTACAGCCTCTTCCCAACCGCAAAGTCAGGAGCACTGCTCTCCAGCCACTGTAGGTAAACGCATGTTGGGTCTCAAGTACTTCTCTGTAGAGCAGCAACAGATGGACTCTGGGAGTCAGTGCCTCTCATTTGGGCTCCAGCACGGTCAGAATGGCACTGTAATGCCTCAAATGCAGACTTAGGAGAAAACTGGAGGGACTCAAAGGATATTGGAATGTAGTCCTTCATTACTCCCCCATATACCCTGGAGCTACCAAAATTTGGCATCTTTCCCACAGAATTAGTATGTTCACGCTATAAAACACATGATGCCATGTGTCAGAGACTATCACCATTTGCACACAAACAAAAGTGGAGAGAGAAGTGTGTGAATGTAGACACAGTGCAGAATGTAAAGACATAGCCCGTGTTTCCTGCAAATGCTGGGGAATTTCCGTTGGGTGTGTAATGCAGAAACCTGGATACCTAACTCTGAATACTGTATCTAAGCAAGATTTGAAATAGCAATTGAGAGATGAACATAATCAGCATACTAGACAAGCTTATTAGTTCATTGAACTTCTCTCCATTAAATTTGTAGTTTATTGCTTATACTTCTGACAGGGAAGTGTGGATGTATGCAGCCTACTTTTGATAAGTATTTTTGTGAGTTAACCTTTTGCCAGATAACTGTTACTATTTTAAAATATTTATTAAAGAAGTGGTTCATGTCTTTTTCAGGCTTGTTCAAATGAGTCAGCTCAGATGTTTTAGAGCTGCTCCCAAATTGTGTCGTGGTTTTAATTATCTGTTTATGAGAAATGAAAATTAAGCCAGCGACTAAATTGTTTAAATTTGTAGGTAGTAGGAATACAAATACGGAAGGCCTGAGTAGAGTGTTAGTAATTTATTTGGGATTCTGTGCAACTTCTATGTATTTTAACGGATTGATCCTCCTCTCTTTTGGTATGAGGGTCTGAGCAAATAAAAAACCAAATGTGTATCTAACAATCTTGCAGCGCACAGCAATAAAATGAGATTCAGGCTACGTCCCAAGATTCTGGAAAGGCTCCAGCTGGAATTCTGGAAAAATACGATGAATACTTTAAAAACAGCTTGGCTGAACATTACAGCATATGAGCTATCTTTTAAGACAGTGGTATATGACATGTTCCTTGGGATCTGTTTTGTATTGTCCCATATATTACAGAAGGAAAAAGATACGTCATAGAAACTGCAGGGCTACTTGCCTGGTTTAGGGTTTGATTTAGTGTTTGTTTTTGAGACATCTGGGATGGGGTATCTGAATTACACAGAAGACAGCCCTATTTAATGGTGCAAAATACAATTTCCCTGTTTGAATTTGCATGTAAAGTTCGTCCATTGTCTCAATGAAGATTGCAGTCTGCTTACTCTCATGTTTCTGGATATGTCTTATTATGTCTGAAGTAAAAACAGGGATACTCCTATTTATTGTGCATCTGTAAGAAGAATGGCCTGCTGATGCTAAATCAGGGAAAAACCTGCAATACACTAAGTTGCTTTCTTCCATTTGTCTATTGAAGAATCTTATTTGCAATTAACCAATATAAGGTTTAAAATATTTTTTATATCATGTTACAATATCTTGGTTTTACTGTATTTTAAGCAGATCATGAAATTTTAAGAAAAATTTGGACAGACTAGGGAATCCCAACTATGCGGGATGTGTTTTAACAAGTCACTGAGCATATATACCAAACAATATCTGGTTTTACCTATCAGAGTGGTAGCTTTCTCTGCCATCGCCAAGTTAAAAATAACCTTTTCTATTCAGAGTAAAGAGACACTGCCTTACTAAAGGTGTAGGATAGGACGTGGCATGAACTGTGAGAGTATCAGCATGCAGAAAAGTGAGATTCTTGTAGATGAAGAAAGCAACCAGAATATGGGGCAGTTATTTTGTGCAGTGAAAGTACGCTTCTACTGGTTTTCATTGCAGTTACTCATTGGTGTTTCATTTATCAGCTTCTCTTTGACAACACATAGAAACAACTCCCAAGATTGATGATTTTCATCAACTGAGTCTGCTTTGTTGGCATATCATAATCAACTTCAGTCCATGTGGTGATATTTTAGATATTCAACACAACACAAACTCATGTCTCATGCTACTTGTTTTGTTTGCTTTACGTAAGATAAGAGGTTGCTTTAATTCCATGATTTTTGAACATAATTCTTTATGTTGGCATTAGGTTTTGTTTTTTCTTTAGATTTTTTGTCTTTTTGTGTTTCAGCCTTTTGAGTTCCTATTTTTTAATTTTACTGCACACTTAGAAAGGCACAGGGGGTTTTTGTTATTTTCAGTACATTTTCATAAGAAAATGAACCAGATGTAATCAGATTGTCTATGTGTGCCTCTCCATCTCAATAATTTGGGCACATGAGTTGATTTCAACCCAGTTTAATAAAGGGAGGTATGCAGTTTTTAAGAGAAAAATAGCTTTCTGAATACAATAGGTTTGTTCCTTCAGTGTAAGGAACATCTTTGCAGTGATCTTGCACTTTATTAGACATTAACAGATCTCTCTGGAATCTTGGGGATTTACATGGAGACCTAAATTCACAAGAAGACAATTCTCATTGATCCTACTGTTTACTGGAAAGCTAAATAATATCTTCCACAATGCTTCTTTCTCATATGTTGTTGTTGTTTTTTTTTTATTTTGGGCTTCAGGTGAAAGCTTAGTGTGGCTGCCATCACAGACCAAAAAGCATTGCTGGCATTTATTATGCAAACACTGAGAGCAGGTGACATGAATGACTTCTGGGTCCATACAAATGCGCATGAAGGCAGGAAGCTTGATGCCCCAGTGGAATTCCTGGCATTTATCATATCTCTGTCTGTGAGCTCGATTTCATGAGCCTCCAAGTCCGATGGACATAATTTTCAGCAAAAAAGAAGGCGGATAGGAAAGTGCATGAGACACAAATGTGACTGCAAGTCCTTTGTGTGGGAAGTGGTGGAATTGAGGCATGTTCTGAAGTGGAGGCTGTCAAGAGAGGTAGAGTCAGCACAGTTAGGGTTCATGAGGAATGCCAGAGTTACTAAATGCTGTCATAGGATGATGGTCTCCCACTGGCATATCAATGTGGAGATATCTGTGGGTAATTATTGTCAAAGCTAGGCAGAGATGTTTGTGGTTGAAGGTGATATTGATTCTCTAGTACCATACCAGCATACAATGACTTTTACTTTGCTTATATCAATTGATTGAGGCACTAGCAATTATTTTATCTGATGGATGTTGGTGCAATAGAGTGGCAGTTGCTTGCTATAACATTATTGAGTTGCTTGATATAACATTATCGATCACTTCAATTGGTTTATACCTGACAACCATGGAGTGACACCTATAAAACGTACAATTTTTATTATGAGGAGTTTAAAGTGATAATTTGTCAGAATTATCTGAATATACCTGAACACCTGATGGCAGGAAATGCTTGTGCTTATGGAACTTCCTCCTTTTTGCTTCTATATCTATGTAGTGGAACATAAAAGGTGAGATTTCACCCTTTCGTTCAGTGCATTTTCCCATGGGGAAAGCACAGAGTTCAGCCTGGCTTGCATCCATAGAAAATTATCGATGTAGGGACACAGGAATGCAACACCTTTGTAAATCTGAACTGCCAAAATGATTGATGAGAGCTCTTGCAAACACAGCAATAAGCCTGAGCAACACTGTATAAAGTCAAGTCTGGTTGGTCTGGAAGAACTGACCTGCCCGGCACCCTCCTTTGATGGTGAGGTGCCAGTTGAACCCTATTTAGACTTCAAAGACCTGCCCTCCTGAGGTGCAGTCCCTCAGGAGGTGGTTCGACCTTTAAGGAGATGTGAAGTGCAACATGCATTTTCCTGTAAGAAGTACACTTGCTGGAAATGAGATCTAGAGAGCAGGTCTACCACTTAGATGTTTCTCAGATCCTGAATATATATGTGGGGGGTAGGGTGGGTGTTTGGTTTTGTTGTTTGGGGTTTTTTTTAATGGAAGCCATACTTTTGAAAGGCATCTAGGCCAAGTCAAACTGTGATAAATAAGGTTGTTAAACAGCTCAAGCTTATGGCTACATGTTGACAAATTACCCTCATCATCTTTTGTATTTCTGTCTTCCTCTCAGACACAGGCAAAGTCAGTTACACAGGGCAGTCAGAGACTTCTCACACACTTTCTTCTGTCACTGAGTGCCGTCAGGCTCTTTCTGACACTCCTTCCCATCACATGAACCTTCCATTTCCAGAAAAAAACCCACTCATTGCCTGTTTAAAAGAAACACCACCACCTCCCCCCAAAAAAACCCAACCAACCAACAGAAAAAAACCCCAAACAGCAAACAAAAACTCAAACCCAGCAATACTGACATGTGTAGTCTTAAGCAGATGGTAATTAGGTACAAACAATTAAAAATATTTGTTTTGCATGTTTTTATTTTGTGAAAACAATCTTCCTTTTTTTCCCCCTTTCAAATATTTTAACGGCAATATCATAGTATCATTTATATTTAACCATTTCACAATGGAAGTTTAGCACCATATGTATGTTATGTGGACCAATAAAAAGGGCTAGGTGATTTTTGTTCCTGGAAATCTGCTTTGCTCCCCCCCCCCACCCCAAAATCATCTAAAATTTTTTGAAAAGGAAAGTTAGATCAATTTTCATTTTTTGATAATAAAGACATAAACATAATTAATGGAAAATTAAAAAGTAAATTTAAATAATTTGTCCCTTGAAAATGTCACCCAGACCAATCCTGCTCAGATCATAACCTGGGGTGTTCTCAGAACTTATTCTTTAATTTTCTTTCATGTGTTAACAAAGATATCACTTACTGAGTTTTGATTTGGAAAAGTTTTCTGTATATAATTTTATTGTTTCTGTGCAGACCAGATCATGGAACTTCTCTTGCATCAATTTTAGTGCAACTTTTTCCTCCATGAATAAGTGAATACAAAAATCTAAGCCCATATAATTTGCCTTGGATTGCTACAATTAGTCCCACACATTTAAGAAAGACCTCCAGAAGTACTGTAATAAATGCAGGGCTCAGAATATCTGACTGCTGTCTGTGCAAGAGTGCTTCATCTTCTTTAGACTTTACAAGATACTTAATCAAAACTGAATATGCAGAGGGCAAAAAAAAAGCCGGTACATAAAGCCATGTATTAATGCTATTCTTCAAACACTGTTGCCAAAGACTTCTTGACACTTGTCTGTTTGAATATATGTACAAGAAAAAGGTTTTTATGTGAATAGTCTCTTTGGCTTCAGATACTAAATCTTCAAATTAATTAGAAGAAATTTCCTCTGGAAATGCTTGCAAGATATGCTCTATCTTGAGCTATATTCATGGTAGTAGAATTGGAGAAAGTATTTCTCCCTTCCCTTTGCCTTGCATTGTTTTAGCATTAAGATAGTTTGTTTTGATGTTTCCGGTCCCTGACCACAAATGCCCACCCATGCCATGTGGTGTTTCTTTCTGCTATCTGTGTCAAGCAATACTCTGACTTGTTCTGTGATAACCCTGTTGTGCCTGCTAGATGAGCAGTGTAATTTTTTTCAATTTCTTAAGCAGGAGGGTTTGAGCCATAAGAATGGCTTGTGTCCAGTAGATAACTATTTTCTAAAGTGGAGGAAGAAAGTTTAAAGAGAAAAACCAACCAAACGCACCACATGCACCACCTCCCTTTAACTGCTTCCCCTGTCCACCGCCATTGAATTCCAACCACAAAATGTGTGCTCTGGGCTCTCTGTTTTGTTGTTTTTTGTTTTGTTTTTTTTCTTAAACTCCTGTTGAATCTTGTGCTTATTAGTAGCAGCTAAGCCCAAATTCTCTCTCACGTGAGTTGGGAAGTACCTGAGCTAATTTAACAAAAAACACCCCTCACTTGTGCCAGTACTGCACTTTTCAACCAGACCAGCTAGCTACCTCCTCTACCTGTGTAGGACCTAATGGAGTCTTACCTGTATGTAACTGAGAGACTTTCTATTTTGGCAGTGATAGGTACCACAGCTGTCACAAAAGAGGAGAGGAGCAGGTTCTAGGCCAAGCACAGAGGCTTGGGATGAGCATCAGGAGCCTTGCCAGTGGGCACAGTGGAAATGGAGATCCTTCCTCTCTTCGGGAAATGGGCAGAGTGCAATGGAGATCCAGTGTCCAAAGAAGCACTGATGGCGAGGCATGATTTCTCATGGAAATAAGGGTCACTGCAAATTCCTGTGCTTTCGCCTATGTCTTCTGGTATTACAGATTAATACTGCTATTCTTAAGGAGTAGAGAATATCATTACATTCTGTATCCCTGCTTCAGTTTCATTTAATCTCATTGAAAGGGAACTGTCATGGTCTGGCAGGAAGTTTGTGTTCTCGGGGTCTTTGCGGTTTGTTTTAAGTTGTTTTGGGGACAGGACCTCTTGCCACCCTTGAACTTTGTAAGTTCTTTTAGAGCTCACTGTCCTTTTCTAGGCATACTGATAAGATTAATAAAATTAAGTAAAATGCACTGATAAATATTTAGCTTTTGATCAATATTTGGTCATGTGCATCTATTTGAAAATAGAAAAAACTGAAAAAGGGTCAAGCACAGCCAGTTCTCTCTCTGAAGGGACTCTACCTCCTCTCGGTCAAGCCCAGGAAGAGCTCATGCCAGGATATTGGCAGCTATTTGTTTTTATAGTATCCCCCACAGGGATAAAAGATGCTACTTTATAGATGTTATTCTAAAAGAGGCAAAGTTTGTTAGGAGAAGAAAATTTTTTTTAGACCAACAGATACCATGGGGGGAAAAGTTTTTACAAAATAGTAAGACAAGCTTTTAGCAAAAAGCTTGTCACATTTTTCTGATTGTATCAGAAACAGAAAGGAAATACTCTCAAGTGTGGAAGCTCTTCCTTAAGCCTGGAAGTTGGTTGTTAATCTCTGACAAATACCACTTGGTCTAATACAGTTGTCGCACAGCTCTTCCTCTGCTTGCGTATTAGACCTCTGACAGCTCTGTTAGTGCAGGTTGGAAGATACCACTTTGAGAAGTCAATAATGAGAGAGAAAGACACACACACACACACATTCATTATTTTCTGTCATAATGGTGGCGTTTGAGTCATTAATGCCTGGCTCATTATTATCAACAAAGTGTACCAAATTGCAGGCATACTAATAGAACATCCCTGCCATGACTCATGCAAAATGGGGATCAGAACCATTCATAATCAAAAATGGGCTACAGGATATTTCAAAACAATAAATAAACTTTCCTTGTGATATAAATAGGGTTTTTTTTGGTGGTAGTTTTTTTTGGTCTCGCTAATAAACCTATCATAGCTAATATACTTATCATAGGGATGTGGGTGTATAATAAAATAAGGAGATTTATCATTTAGGCATGCATTGGGCTATTCGGCTTAATTCTACCTCTGGATCAGAGTTAGTTTGCTCATCTTGTAGATCTTCTAGAAACATTCAGATTAAGCAGGTGTTTTTTAACAGAGCGCAAAAGAACAAGTTTTCCATTCTTGGCTTTATAAGGCTACATTCCATAAGGTGAAATTCTGTTAACTCACAGCTTAGGTTGACAAGAGTGTTAGGGCAAGTGGAGACCTGTAATGACCCTCAGAAGCAACACTGTTGAGCAGAAAGAATGTGAAGGTTTTAGGCAATATATTCACAGCACGATTAAAGAATTTTTTTTCTGGTAGATGCAGCACTGCATATGGCAGCATCCATCATTAGCAGTGCATGGCTGGGGTTAACATTTCCCTGCATTTATGTAATTTAGAGATTACTTTAAAAAAATAAAGCACCAACTTTCAAAGTCTGGTGTTTAAATGAAAGGTGACTATTAAGACTTTCTGTGGTGATTTATCAGAGAGGTAATCTCTTTAATAGGAAAATCTCAGTCATCTATTCAGTAATACTGAGTAATCTGTTTAATAATAAACCCCGTTGTGCCTCATTTCTAAAGCCTGTTTTTTTCTGTCAGTGGGAGTCTAAGATGGAGTTGAGTTTTAGACCATCTTGCTGGCCGATGGAGCGCTTATTTGTTAGAACAGCTGAGTGCTCCTCCTCCTGTCAAGGCTGAATTGAATGATGGGTGTCCAGGGCAAATTTGTTTCTAACATACTGGTAGATTTATCATGAAAAGCGATACATATTAGAGCATCTAAACAATCACTTTCAGTGGAAGAAAGGAAATATTAACACTATTGTATACTCGAAGAAACTGAGTTGTGTGGTATGATTCTTATGCTAGCAAAAAGAGCTTGAATCACTTCAGTCCCAGCGGATATATCCCAGTCTGCAGCTGATAAACAAAACTTACTGGCGATGGTGTTTTTGGTCCATCTATACAGTTAGTGGCATTACAGATGAGGTGTGGGCTTTGTTGCAAAAGGCCAAAGGGTATTGTAGCGTTTACCTGAAATTCCAGCTATTTCGGCTGAGAGCATAACAAAGATTCCTAAAACCAGGAAATCTCTACGTATTGGCAGTCTCAAAGGTGAGCGTGTGAGGAAAGTAGTTGAAACCGGGAAAGGAGAAAAAGTAGCAATGCAATATTTGTAATCGTTCTGCAACTGTTGGAAAGAG
>NW_010516813.1:123999-137646 GCF_000687285.1 Phaethon lepturus
GTTACTTTCTCATTTGTGCATTTTTAAATGTAAGCAATTATCGTTCATTAAGCCAGCCATGTCAAAATGATTGTTGAAATATTTTGAATTGTCCCTGAGTTCTCTCATGCTTGCTCGGACCGATGATGTAACACTATCATTAGCGCAGTTTAGTTTCCAGTAAAGAATTACAAAGTTTTAAGTGAAAAGGATTTCTGGCATTGTGCAGAATGAGTAACTTCTATTTCTTGAAAGGTAGGATTTTTTCCTGTATACCTGTATGATCAGTGAATTTTCTTGCATTCAGTAAATCAACATTAGACAAATTGAGGTAGAAAAAATTAATGCAGCCATTCCATAAGAGCCAGTCACTAAAGGGTAGCTGGCCTAGGCTTAATGATGTAAATGCAGAAAACAGCACTTGCTGCAGAACTGAAAATGAGGGGTTAGAACTGGATCATTGCAGGTAGCCACATCGTATATTCCCATTCATGGAGTTCTTGAACTACATCCTTACACTAATTACTGCTCTTTTCATGCGTGTGAGTGTTGTAAATCTTAATTTCCAGCCTAAATATATTCAGAATTATTTTAAACCAATTTATCTTTGTGCCAAGTTTGTTCTCTATTTAATAGCTCTCTTCTTTCTGTTTCTCTCCTCTTGCCCATGTATTTATATTATTTAATTTCAGCCTTCATCCTGCCAGATTAAATCAGCATAGCCATTTTAGTCCATTCCAGTACCATTTTCCATTTGCTGACCATTTTAGGAGCTCGCCCATCCTTGCACTTCGTTCTCATTTAAGTCCCTGCATCTTGCAGATGAATGACCAGAATTCCAAGCATTGTTCAATTTGTGTACTACCAGTGTCTTGTATCATGCTTTTGATACTTCACTGCCTGTGCTAGAAATTTCTTGCTGATCGTGTTTTAGGATTACCGTTGCTTTTCTTGGGACTTTGGGCACAGTGAAGGCTCTGTATACAAGGTGTCTTTTTCTCTGCTGTTTTTTTAATAACTGATGACTCTCAGATTAGAGCAGAAATCCTTTCTATTACTCAAAATCTTTCACACTATTCAGCGTCATACCATTCTGATTCCTCCAGGTCTCAAAGTCTTTCTTCTATGACGTTCTGATCTTCCCTTAGGACAGATACTGTCAGCAGTGCCACCGGCTTTGGGCTCCAGCAAATTCTGGGGGGGTACTCCTAGATTTTGTGCCAATGACTTTAACAAAAATCCAGATTTCTGAGAAATTCCAGTAGTACTACTCTTAGCTTGATAGCTCCCCTTTCCTTTTTGTAATTTCCGTATGTGGGCAGCATCTCACCCATCTCACTGATTCTTCTATGAAATCCCATTTTCTCCAGATGAATTACTGATTTTCTGTCTGGCACACAGTGTTATATCAAACTATTTTTTCTTAAAACAAGTCAGATGCAGGAGAACTAAATCTGTGTGCTGTGCACATAAAGTCCACCACATTTCACTCATGAGAAACAGTAGTTATTTTGTCAAAGAAGATTAGATGAATAAGACTTGATCTCTTCTTGGTAAGCCTGTGCAATACTTATTCCAGTCTCTATTCACCTCAGTATGTTTTTACTTACTTTCCTTCAAAATTTGTTCTGAAGCTTTGCTTGCTATTGAGAACAGCCCTGACAATAACCACTTTCACCCTTCCCTCCTCCCTTTCTTAAGTATAAGCCTTGTGTTTGCTTTTGTATTCTCCTCGCATGACAAATTTATTAAAAATCTGCCTTGCTTGCAAGGCTGCGTGTAGGGCGGAGGGGAAGGACTTCATGAGATGGAGAAGGAAGCACCCTTTACGACGAAGGCAGGGGCATGATTTCAAAAAGGGGATGTTTAACATAAAGCAAATGCTCCTGCAGATCTTACAGGAGTAAGTTTGGCACATAATTGGGTAGCTGTGAAAACTTAAGCTTCTTTAAGACTTAAAGCCTTTATGGAAGCACGAAGGAACCGTGGCTATTTACATGTTTAAACACCAAAAGCATTGAGTGGGGGCTGAACTGTCAGCGTGACAGGAGCGAGGTCTGTGGCCGCTCAGTCTCTGGGCCCAGGGCCTGCCAGGCCAGGCGCCACGGCAGGGGTACAGAGACACGCCATCACCCGGGCAGCTTTATGTCCCAAACGGGGGGTCCGCGCCGCTCCTCCTGGGAGGTGGCAGGAATCCCTCCTCTGCGCAGGCAGCGGAGCCGCTTGGTTTGGGCCTGCGCTGGAGCATGGTGAGGGAGTACAGCTCCTGCTTGTACTGTCAAAACCCTCCGATAGTTTCAACTTACGGCTTAAAAACCTTGACTGTGCTGATTTTACTTTCAAAGAAATCTCCCTCGTGTCTTTCAGGCACAAGAAGGAAAAAAAGAAAGGAGTCTGTAAGCTTTAGCTTCCTGTTAAACCTGCTAACGAACAGTGAAACCCCTTGTATTGTGCAAGGAGGTGCTGGCCTTCTCTGAAATAAATTAATAAATAGGCAAGGCGAGGGGAAATCACTTGAGTCCGGTTTGAATCGGTGCCAGTTTGAGCTTGTCTGCTGCCTGCGGCCATTTTGGTTCAGTCTGAGCGCAGGCTGTTGTGCAGACAGGAGTGGCCAGTGTCCCGCAGGCACAGGTGGGTCTGTGAGGGGCTGCAGCAGTGGGAGAGGCACTGCCTCTGGTGCCGCCTTCTTTGCTGGAACCCAGGCACCATTGACTGTCCTCCCGCTGAGCCCCGGCTGCTCACCAGCTCCCTCGCTGCCCCAGCTCTGCCTGGTGGGACAGGGGAGCCGGAGGAGAACTGGACTGTGGTGGTGGGGGCGGGAATGGTGGTGACGCTATGTTTGGTCAGCGAGAGACAGAAACTCGTAGGAAAAGGGAAGTAAAGCACACTTAACCCCGCGCTTGGTAAGTCCGTGTGCCCTGCCAGATGCATCGAGGCAGTGAGACACACCACTGAGGCTGCCAGCAGAGGCACAACTTGCAGGTGTTTTTTGTAGTAAAAACAGAGTAGTTCTCTTTTGGAGAAACAGGAATCAGAGCTAGGACCTGCCACTGCCTATGCGGAGCTGTTTGGCTGCAAGTAACCTCCAGCAGGAGCAGAAATACTTGCCCTGGCCGGGGTTTAGTTCCTCGTGCTCAACAAGTCCCGACTGGGAGCAGAGGGTTTCCATTTCTGGTTGAGCCATTACTCTGAGTTGCCAACGGCAGTGCACCTTCCAAGACTGTGCCAGTTTGGGCTCAACACAGATTTCTGAATAATAAACGAGGCTGGGATTCAGTTGTGGTTTTGGGTTTTTTTTAATAAAAAAACCAAAACAACAACAAAAACCAAAACAACAACAAAAAACAAAACAACAGAGGTTTAGAATGGCTTCAGTGCAGACTCTCTTTAATTCCTTGCCAAGGAAAATTTCTTGCTGCTGAATTTTAATCTACCACAAGAAAAGTTTCTACTACTTTTCTCAAGTTTAAATGGGAAGGGGTTGACATTTGTTTTTTTCGTAAAGCCAATCTGGTGCTTCTTTTGCCTTAGTGATTTAGAAACCAACATTTATAATCTGTTCCATTGTTGATGGAGAAATTTAACTATTTCTCAAAAAAAAATTTGGAATCTCCATTGTTTCTTGTTGGTTTGTTTGGAAATGTTATTTCTGTAACTTGTCACAGTAGATTGGGAAACACTTTTCCAGTTGTAATGCTTTACAATTTTTAAATAGATGCAAATAACCTGTGCATACAGATGTCACAGCTGATCAGATTCAGTGAAGAGAGAATTGAAGAATGCTTTCTGAGAGCATGAGGGTATTTTTTCAAATGAATTTATATTGTTCAGCTTGTGTTATGAACCAGTTTATATTAACAAAAGCAAGGCTAGTACACTTGGCTCTTATGCAATGTCTCTTGAGACATGACTGGGATAATGCGTTGTAAAAAACCAGCCAAGCAATAATCCTAAATTTTGTGAACTAATTTTAAACTGAAATGCAGAACCAAAGAGAGGTCTTGTCTGAGATGACTTTCATTTTTCCCATCTGAAATTGCTAAGTGTCTGCAATGGGAGTAATAGGAGAGAATTTCTAAGCACGTTTAGTTTAGCTCCTTTTTCAAATACAGCCGTAGTCCAACACAGAAATTTCAGCTGACGGTTTTTGCCTGCCCTTTTTTTTTTTTTTGGTCTGAGAAATAATTATTTTCATCTTTGTGTGTTTTTATTCTGTGATTCTCATGGATACAGACATATTTCTGGAGTGAGTGATAATACACTAGGGAAAATAAGACCCTCAAGGAAAAATTAAGACAATTACTCATGGCAAGGGTGGAATGAAGTGATAGAAAAGATATAACTGTCTTCAGGAACCTCAAGGCATGATGTAAAAATTACTCTATTCAGTTCTCGTAGTCAACAAGGACAAAACAAATAACGGATTTACAATACAAAAGAGAAAATGTATATCAAATAACAATGACAACAACAAAGCTAGAGACTAGATAAGTAATGGACCAAGCTACAAGGGAATACCGTGTAGTTGTTAGCACCAGGGACATTACATTTTAGACCAAATTTCTTCCTTATTGTCCCGATTCTGATAGTTTACAAAGATGTGACCGCAGCAAGTCTTAGTGTGTTTTCTGGGCCTCATTCCTCTCCCGGTGTCCCACGTGTTCACTTTATTTATACTCAAGGGCTTCTTACACCAAGCATCCTGAGGAGAGAACCTGCATTACTTCACTTAGGTGCTTCTAAGCTTCTTTATAAACTAAAATGTTTGGGGTTATGATGAATTATGTCCGTTGATATACAATATAAATGCCTTAAGATATAAAGCAGGAATTAATTTTAAAATGTTTGCACTCTCTAAAATACTTTTAAGCAAGAGACCTGTCTCCCAGACTGAAATGCAACGTTTTAACTTTTTTTTTTTTACAGTGGCATGACTGAAATGCTGGTTTAATATTTCAGCATATAAAGAAAAGGAGTAACATAAAGTAGGGCAATATTACAGCCTAATTAAACATTTTTGAAACATAACTTTTGATGACAGTTGTTTTACCTATCCAAAACTATGTTCTGGTAGCTGTAGTATCAAACAGCTCAGTTCATATTCATGTATGAAGTGAAAAACTCCACTAGAGTAGTTTATGAGCTGAATGTGCCACTTGGAAATGTGTTGTTTAAATAGTTTCTCTTGTTAAGACTGTGGTCTAATTAACTTTATTTTCTGCTTGCCTTTCAAGAGGTTAAGTTTGACATCTGAAGAGTTAATGTTGATTAATATCCTTCTAGAGATTGATTAATGTTCACAAAGCCATTTCAAGATGTTTGGCAATTACGCAGTGCATTTTTGGTGATGATCTCGGCTAAATACCCTAACAAGCCCTGAGGTTCAATGTTTCCTGAGCAGCTTGCACCCTACCACTTCACTATTTTCCTTTTTTCTGAGTAGCAATTACTCTCTTTGGTCTATGTTAAAAGAGTATGCTTCAGCAGTTTTATTTTTGTTCTGCCAGTCTGACTTTGGGACTCTAGCCCAGATAGCTAAAAACATAATTTACAGATTAAGACAATTTGTAGGGGGAGAAAACAATTTAGGCAGTTGTGGTTAGGTAACTAAGATGCAGTTTTCACAGTGAGTTAATGACGTTCACCTCGGCAAGTCCAACTGAGTTCTAACAGTGATTGAGTTCACAAGGAGAAGGAAGATTTGCATTCCCCCACAGATCAGTAGGCTGTCGCTGCCTCACTTAGCACTGCTTCCCTATGGCAGACCATGAATGGAGTAGCAGGTGAGCTATAGATGTGCTAGGGTGTTGCCAGCCTGGGATGTATTGCACAAGATTTTGCCTGTGCAAACTTGTATCCAGTGGCCGATTTCTTCTTTCTCACGTTTTACTTTCGCAGCCTGGCGGGGTGGAAAAGTTATTTGGCAATTTGGCACATATATGTATGAATACGCCTATTTTAAAGGAGGTACACTGTTTGTAGGGGTGCAGAAGGGGAGGGAGGGAGGAGAGGTGGTATTGCTAAGGTGGATTGTCTGAAGTGGAGCTGTAGTAGTGGTGGTACCACACTTATTTTCAAAGAAGTCAAGGGAAGCTAGTAGGTGTGCATCTCCTGGTTTTTGAGCAAGGAATGTAGTTTCAACACAGTTCAGAACCAGATCTGACATGAAAGATGAGCTGCCATCGCTCTAGGATGTGTGATACAGTGAATTCCCTCACCTTAATCACAGGCAACTGCGGCAAAATGATCACGCTCAGCCTCCAGCTCTGATCAGGACCGAGTGCTTTATTTTTCTTCTGCCTTTCTGTTTATAAGATACAAATACGGATCTGGACTATGCAGTAGGGCAGGATGTTCCTTGTGCGTTGTTTCTCACACACACTATCACATTCACCCGCCAGATGGCTTTCCTATCTGGTCTGTTTACATTCTTTCCTTGGACGGCGTTCCGCCCTTGCCCCTTATCCACTCCTTATGCACTTTAGGAACATTGCGCTATACTGGTCTTAGTTCAGAGTTATTTATTACTCTTTGATCATCCAGCATGCAGGGACTTGTTGCCCTGCCGTTTGCACAGGCAACCATTTTTTTTAATTGATATTGATAACGTCATCTTTCCCTGTGTCTCAGTCTGTTACCTTGTTTGGCATTTTGAGTATATCCGGGATTGATTCAAAGCAAGTGATTGAATTTAGAGTGCTTTTGTTCTGCTGCCTTTTCTGTGATGGCAGAGGAGCTAGCGTAAGTCTATCTGTGTTACTCACTTTCTGAATAACTGGCCGTTAGTCCTCATCCAGCTTTTGCACTTCAGGAGCTAGCCTGACGGATTAGGCAGAGGTATCGGGCAGCCAGCCTGCCTTATACACCACTGTGGGGGTATTGAAGGCAGCCTAACAGCCTGTCAGAAAATCACAGAATAGTTAAGGTTGGAAAAGACCTGTAAGATCATCAAGTCCAACCATCAACCCAATACCACCATGCCCACTAAACCATGTCCCAAAGTGCCACGTCCACACATTTTTTGAACACTTCCACTGATGGTGACTCCACCACCTCCCTGGGCAGCCTGTTCCAATGCTTGACCACTCTCGCCGTAAATAAATTTTTCCTAATATCCAATCTAAGCCTCCCGTGGCGCAACTTCAGGCCATTTCCTCTCGTTCTATCGCTAGTTACTTGGGAGAAGAGACCAACACCCACCTCGCCACAACCCCCTTTCAGGTAGTTGTAGAGAACGATGAGGTCTCCCCTCAGCCAAGCCAATGCACCAAAGAAGGCATCTCATGTACAGACGCCTCTAATGGTAAGTACAGAGGGTTTGCAGATGGTCTGTGCCAGGTCTGCCTGAGTAAATCAGTTGTAACCTTTTTTTCTAATAGGGGAATGACTTGGTACCAGGAAAAAGGATTATTTTCTTTCCTGGCTTGACTGCTGGTTTGTTGGCTTCTCCATCTGCTCATTTGTTTTTCTTCCTTGCAGTTCTCCTGCTGTTGCTCACTTGTAAGATCAAATACTGAAAAAAAATCATGTTTTTTCCACTAGTTGTCTTACACAATGACCACATCATCTCTTTGCATTCTAATTTTAAATATTTTACTTTAATGAGGAGGTCCATATGAAGGAAAGGGAAATGAGAGCCGCTTAGGTAGGAAGGAGGGACCTAAAAAATCTTCCCCGGTTACTGTTTGCAGAGGTTTTCTTGCAGTGTTTCATAGGCTCTTTTAAGTTTTGCTTACAGATGGAGCCCTAGCCAGCCTATTTAAAGCAGAATTAATTTTCAGTGACAGCTTCTCTCTTGTGAATCGAAGACAGCGTGGTCTGTATTTCAAATAGTAACAAGAGTATATTCTTCATGAAGTATCTCACAGAAGGTCTTTGGAGGGACGTGAGCTGTAACCTGTAATGCAGTCTGTGTAACTTCTTTATTAAGAAAATGGGTAATTAGAGATAAGAGTGTAGTTTTTTAGCAAGAATCCCTTCAGGTGTTCTCTAGAACAGTCAGAGTAAGAAGTGAAGTCGGCAGTCTTGCCATGAAAGGCAGTCTCTCAGTGTACTGCCTGAGGGGGGGAAACATCAAGGAGATACTCAAGTGAAGGCAGGGCAAGTGCCCACCTCTGCACCCGGGAACTTCTGACTCCAGCCCTCAATGTTCTGCATCTGCAATGATGCAACAGTTAATAGAAAATGTGCCATATTATAGCATTTGGGAATAAACTTTGCCAAGGGGTGTTGGTAGGGCTAAAAAGAGTGGTTACGCAGTGTAAGTGACTGCCTTTATGCTGCTCTTTATAAATGCTGAGAATATCTACCTCCCCCATTGCTACTGTCATTCTTCCTGATTTGTCTGGAGATACGGTTAAGGCTAGTTTCTCTGAGAGCTTAGGAGAAGAGGGATGCGACAGGGAAGGGACTAGGGTATCAATGTGTAACAGATGTGATAAGGTGTTTCCCTTGATAGGTCTGAGCTTAGCTGGGCTTCTGTCAATGCTGCTATCTGTGTCAGTCGGACTTCAAGTAGACAGACCATCTGTGGGCTTAGAAATTGTCAGAAGTCTTTTTTTTAAGCTTTCATGTAACCATCATTGCCTTGTGTGCTTTGCAAGGTGTCAGAAACCTGACAGCAGCACTGTTATCTTTTGTAGGAAGGTTTTGCATGGTATATCCACTCGTTAAACAAGCTTTTGTAGATTCTGCTTAAATATGTGTAATCCCTTCCTATTCAATATGTTTAGTAGAAGTGACCACAAACACTTCACAGTCCCTATGCAAATTTATCACATTAATTGGTTAACAATTCTTTTATATTGTGATTCAGGGATACTGTAAATATGCTGGAGCATAATTGCAGATATGTGCTTGCAGATCTATGTCTTTTTTCACAAAATACATTCCTTTTTGATATGACAAATACCTTTTTTTTTTTTTTTCCTCATACCATTCCACTCTTAAGGAGTTCTGTTCTAGAAGCGCATGATTAATTCAAATGAAGTGCTCCCTCACCTCTGAAAATGATACTCCAATTTATCCATCAGGTTTTAAAACTGCGTTTTCTTGTTATCGATCACTGCTTTTTTTATACCGGGAGTAGTGGAGGAGTAAAGAGGGAAGCAGAGTACTTTCCTGTTTGCCCAACAGTGTGCTGTGACACATTGTAGAGGCAGTTCAGAGTTATTCATATCTGGCACCTGTTTTATCACAAATATAGATAGGCTGCTTTTGAAAGAGATGGGGAACCCGTATCAGCACAATGCTGCTTCTTTGTAATCTTTTTCATTTCCTTGTTGCATATAAGAGCTTTTTTAGTAACTCTCCTCTCTTTGCACTCTGACTTTCTGTTTGCATTTCCAAACCATGATGTTCAGTCTTCAGGTCCATCCTAAGCAGGAGAGGTTCACTGAAGTCTCTGTATTTACTGAGGGTTGCAAAAGAAGTTACTTTTACAAAGTCAGCCTGCTTGTGTGGATACTACTCGCTTCATTGGTTTCTTTTAGTTCACCATCAGCTCTGGTTGTGGCTGGGTGAGTTTGCCCAGATACTGTTCTTCAGCTGCCTCCTTATGGACATAGCACAGATGCCACCTCTGAACTGCTGGATCTGTTGGTAGTGATGACTGCAGGGCTTTATTGACTTGTGCTGCAATAGTCAGGGTTCTTCTTCCACCACTTTTATTTGGGACAATGAGAGAGGCAGATTTTTAAATAGTGACTCCTTTATTTAATGATATCTTGGGGAGGATTGTTTCTGAAAGTCACCTTCAAAGCGAATCTGGGTAAGTTAGCGAAGAGCTTGGGGCTGCACATGCCATAGTCATCCTAGTCCTGCCTGTCTTGTCAGGCTTGAGGCTTCATGGATTCCTTCTTTTTCATTGCATAGTGAAATTTATTCTGAGCCTCAAAAAAGGAAAGCTTACAGACCGTAGGAAGCCTTTTACGTGTACTTCCAGTTTCCGTCTATAGTTCCCATAATGAGAAGTCTCATCGGTTGCCTTATGTCTTTATGAGGAGGTTGAGTTACTAGTTTTGCTGCATGTTCAGCAGTTTCATATCCTTTCTATTCCAGCTAAATATGTGATTAGGTAAAGTAAGTTGTTGAAGGTCTCTTGTAGCCATGTATTGCTGGGTAATTTTGATGCTCTGGAAATGGTACATACCATGTTAAGGAAGGGGCATTTTTTCTCTACTTTACACATGAGCTCATTGCTTTCCCTTGTAACTGTGTATATGCTACTTTGGTGCTGAAATTTTGGATTTGGATTCACTCCTGATATCCTTGTCTGGGATGACATTTCTGAGACACACACCCCTGCGCCCACACCCCTGGGGAAACCAGTGGCACATCTTGCACAGTTCAGTGGTGCAGCTTGCTTCCTTATCCCCGTTTCGTTTCAAAGCAGGTGAAACAAAACCCTCACATAATTCACCTAGATTTGGAATTTAACAAATGCAGCTTAGCTTTTTGCATTATTTTTCTGTGTCTTGAAGCTTAGTTGCTTGTATTGTACTCTTGCACTCAAAGTAGAAAGGACGAGTGGCTTTTGTTCTAATACCAGTTGAGCCTTCTAAACAGCACTGTTCCCTGGGAAAAAAAATTACACGATTGGCAGCAATATTACTACTCCATTACTGCCCTGCCATTGCTAGTGACCTTCCTTGCCTTAAATTATACTGTTTCCCTATCACGTGACAGAAAGGTAGCCAAAGGTTTCCTCTCAAATTATTGCCAGCAGACTACAGGGATCGGTGGTGTAGATAACTTGGCAATCGCTGTATTTCTGCAGTATGAGGTGCACTTTTTCTTACGTACTCTATGTGTTACCGATAGAATTTTTGATTGCGTATATAAAAATGGTCATGGCAGTAGTTATTTTTACTGTATTGCATCTTCAGGGAGAAGCAGAAATTACAGTGTTCCTTCTCCTGAGAGAGATAGTGAGAATTAGTTGCTCTTTGGTTGTCTTCTGTTATTGGCAAATAATAATCCCAGAGGAGGCCGTGCCAAGTGGAGATGATATTTCCACAGTCCATATTGCATCCTTCATTTGTGGATCTTGCTGCACTTCTGCAAGTGCAAAGGATCTTTCCACCCCCCTCCACTCTGATACAATATTATCATCTCCATTCTGTGAAATTAGGGAAAACAACAGAGGGAATAAATGACTCACCCAGAATTAAGAAGCAGCTCAGTAATAGAAAACACAGATCTCTGAAGACTGGATCGCATGGATCCCAGGTACCTTTCAGACAGGGAGATATTTTTGAACCCCTATCCCTGGGACTTTGCAAACTGGTTTCCCAGGGCTCTGCGTCAGTGCTTCCCTCATCTCAAAATTGTGCTGATGCAATTTCAGGATGCTTTTCTTGATGATCTTCAGGGTGCACAGGATCTGTTAATACCACCCCTAGCAGAGAGGCTTTCTTTTCACCACAGGTGTCTGTCTGTCCCTTTATGCGTGACAGCATTAACACCAGATGACCATATTTATATGACTGAATAATTTTACTGATTTAAACTCTCTGCCTGCTTTTGAAATATTTGGTAATACACAGCAACATTATCACCTATTTATTATCTACTTAATCAAATCTATTCTAGCTGTATTTTGTAGACCAATTGTACATGGCTGACACCCATGAATGAGGTGGCTCATTTGTGATTAGTAAATTGTCTTTCATATACGTTCCCAGTGTATATGATCCAAGCCTTAAATTTATAGAAGAGTGACTGTTTAATTCACCTCAGCATGTCTTCCCGTAGCATCATGAATGCATTTTGAAAATAATAGGTTGGGCGGCTCCAATCAGTACAATCTTTTTCATTTCTTGAATTCAAGAACTTCACAAGGGAGGTCAGAATGACCATATGGCATTTTAAAGACATGGTGGGGGATGAGTATCTAGTATCAATATAGCAGTTTAGCAGAGTCAGGAAGAAGGCTTAACACGTTTCTTAAGATCAAGGGCAGTACCTTGCCTAGGAAGGTGTATTATTGTGTCTCTGTCGGCTGTCGTAGCTTTGGGGGGAAGGAGGGACTATCTCTGTGTTACTTCCAAGTATTGCACAAAATAAATTCTAAGATTAAAAAATTCTATGGGTTTTTTTTTCCCCCTTTCCAAGTGGAAACTAGTTATAGATATCTACACATAGCCTACCTTTTAAGGTGCGGGAAAGATGTAATCACTACCAGCTATCAACCAGCTTCTGTTGAACTGGTGGCCTTCTGTTCATGCTGGTTTGGACAGTGAGGTTACACGCCAGCCTGGTGTCTGGTCTGGTGCACTTGCACTTTCCTGGGGTCTGTCTTGCATGCAGAAATCCCTATTGTCTGTATTCAGTTCTCCACAGCAACTTTGAAATTTAAATCTCTGCTGTACTTCAAGTCAAACGGTTACTGAAACGTCATCATGCAATCTGTGCCCTTCCAAGACAGGCTTATGCAAATATGCAAATACCTAACTGTTCTTGACACAGCTAAAAGAAATTTGGCCCTGGGAAAAGGCATTTAGAGATGGAGTAAAAAATGAAGGTATAACTCCTTCTTCTTCCTCAATTTGTTTTCTTTTTGTTGTTGTTGTTTTCTACTAATCCACAGAGGAACAACATAACATCGAATCTCTTTACTGCTCAATCAGTCTGGGATGCTTTAATGTCTTTGTTGTAATTTAGGAAATGAACTGAGACAAAATTGTGTTACGTAGACACTAAAAATATACACTGAAGGAACCACATAAACTCACAGGTAGAAATTAGCTCTTTTTTTGCCAGTGCAATTTATGATGAGAAATGAACTAAGCTTCTTCCTCAAAGTCACAGCTATAGATCAGCTAGAAGCTTGAAGGACTGCTTGAATCCTGAGAGGTGGCACATAGATCTACAGCTCCGAGAATTGTGCCAAGAAAGGAAAATCAACAAGATCTTCACCTGATTTATGTAGGCCAGATGCCTGTGACTTGCCTTTCGAAGGTGATCTCACAGAGGCGTAGTTAAAACTTGATGATGTTATTAAATAATCATGATGATTTGTGTCCCTGGGTTGCAGCTGTGTGTGTGTTTTTGTGTGGTTATAAATGTGGTTAATCCCTGCTCGTGAAAATGAAGGTTAGAGATTGCTGGGCTTAAGGGCAGGGATTTTGCATGCAGCTGTTACGTAGAAGGTCTCCAAATTATTCTAATGTTGGACCTCTCTTTCAATTTAGAACCAGTCAAATTGCAAGTTAGTGAAAAAAGTAAATCCAGGGAACTTTTAATTACTAAAACTGAGCAGCTTCTAAATTTGCCCACTCCGCAGAGACAGGCAGTGCTCTGATATTGGTGATGCTGATTTGGGGCTGGAGAGAGTAGGATAAGACCACAGATTGTGACTTGGTCTTATTCTGGTCTGGAAACCTCTAGTAACATAGTATTGCCTTTTCCTTCATCCTCATCATACCTGTCATAAGGAGAAAAAAAAAAAAAGGATTCAGACAAGGGTTGTGTCTTTCATTAGATATTTAAACACTTTAAGCAGAATATAGATGCGACCTGAGCAGCAGCCTGTAGATATGCTATAATGTAAACACTGCTGATGTGCTTCACTTGTGACTTTTTTCCATTGAATTGTATTATTTTGGGTGGAATTTTTGAGACTACAAACGGCTACCTTTGAAGTCGGGTATGGATATATATCCCCCC
>NW_010516813.1:137677-161417 GCF_000687285.1 Phaethon lepturus
GCTATCTAGATGCTGGTGGGAATTTTGAGGAAGGTGTTTATTATTTGGGTTTGAGTTTTTCTTAGGATTTGTTTTATTTTTTTAAGATTTTGATCTTGCTTTCTAACAGGCCTAACTTTCTCCATTTATATCAATAACAATGACTCTTTCAGACTGAACAGACATAAAACACAGTATGTTGCCCATTTATTAAGAAAATGGGGGGGTGGCACCTCTGATTCTGCATGCAGAACAGTCAACATAGTAGATACGATTTGGGGCTGATTATTGTAAGGAGCACGAGTTAGAACCAATGATAAAGTTTCTGAGAATCCTTAGCCTTTCCATTAATTTTGATTTATTGATTTTTATGAGTGGGAGCAGTGATAAGCTCAGACTCTGAGGAGGATCAGAAAGGCCAGTGTGTGTTGAGGATTATTGCCTTGTTTCATGCTGTGATTTACACAGCAAAGGTACTGGCTGCATTCTGCTGCTGCTTGTTATTTTATTTCTTCTCATCATTATAGTATTTCATGACTTAAAGACAAGTGCCCTCTGAGAATCAGTTCTGTTGTGTCTCTGACATTATTACAGGCTGAAGGTCTGATTATTGGAAGTGCTGAGTCCTTGCAGCTCTGGTGGAATGAATGGAAGCTGAAGGTGCTCTGAAAATCATGCCTGAGGCATTTTATTCTTTTAAAAGGATTGAGTCGTGCCTCAAAAATATAGGTCTCTGCTTTGACTAATTCCCTCTTGACTGCACATCCTTTGAAGTAAATGGAGTTTACTTGATTAGAATGAAACCTGTGCTCCAAAATTAACTCTCATCTTTGCTACGTAGCTGAGGAATTGATTAGATCTTCATAAATCCAATGTTAAAATTAAGCTTTAAATTTACAATTAAACTTCAGAGTTTTGCTTTATAATTGGAATACTGCATGTTGGGAAAGATCAGAAACGTTTTCCTTTGAGGGTTCAGGTGATTCGAAGCACAACTCATGTTCCTATGGTGGAGCTGCTGGCGCTGCAGAGGTAACCAAGCACACTGGAAGGGCGGTTTTGCAGCTTGAAGAGGTACCAGGACTAAGTGTTTGCAGCTGATGCAGGGGGTCAGCCTGCCTGAGCCATTCATATTCTTCTGCAAAGAGTCTTAATTCTAATTTCTCCGGTTCCACTGAGAGAAAGCAGATGTCAGACAGTGATCCAGCCTCAGGAAAAGGGTGATTTATCCCAATGATCGGTAATTCCGCTGTTCTTGCAGTGGAGGAAGCTTGCCTAAGCAGTGGCTGTTTGATCCTGAAGTCAAAGCAGATGCTGCTGTATGGGCGTGTGAGTGACTGCTGGAAGAGTCCAAAGGAGTGTTCGTGCAGAGGTGAAAGGTGAAGCTGAGAGATTTGAGGACTGGGTATATGAAGAAAGGCTTAGTCAACTTGACTTTTTCCATTAGTTTTTAAAGTACTTAAATATGCAACCTACTGAGGTGTCCCTGCACGTCATGGCAGGGTTTAAGGATCCTTTTCAGTCCTTGGCTAAAGCCCCTTCTGTTCCCAGGATGCTCAGATGTGCCCAGAGATCAGCATTGCTTCAGCCCTTAGTTTTTGAAAATCTATTCTTCACTGAAGGACATTCCCAGCAGTCTTGCCAGACTGTACATCTCCTTTTTGGATCATCATTATAGTATTCTTTTTTCTTTTTTTTTTTCTTTTTTTTTTTTTTTTTTTCTTTTTTAAAGCCAGTATTTGATTAAAAAAAGGAAGTTTGGTGTTGGGGTTTTTTTTTTTTTCCCCTTCTATCTCAGAGAAGGGACAGATGACAGAAGATCCATTTCTTTTGTTTATACTTATTTTCAAAGAAAAATTTAATCAAGTTACATGCTCGTCTATATGCCTGTCTAGATTTCTCTGGTTACCTCTGTGGTATATCCATGTGCAATATAGTAGATCATCTGCTGTGTCAGCAGAGCTTCACGTTTCGGTGTGTAAATTGATCTAATACTATTTTGCGACTTGGGGTTTGGTGTTTGGTTCTCAGCAGGCAATATGGTATGTGCTGGTAGCAGTGGGGAAGGCTGTTGTTTTGATGAGGGGACTTGTGCTTCTTCCCTGTGTCTCTTTGACCAAGCCTGAACAACAAAACTTGGCACAAACAAATCACCCATTGAGAGAATATTCAGGCAAACAGGTAGTTGCTCCTTCTTGTTCTTGCTGTCGGTGTCTTACAGACAGGCTCTATAACTGTGTTTCATTGTCTTTAAGACTGTAGTCCCAGGCTGGATTTTCAGGATAGTGTTTTGACATCCTTTGCTGATAGAACTGGGATGTCTCTCAATTACAGTGTTTTCTAAATTTTGTGGCTGATTGTATTTTATGTTTATTTTTTGAAGTTCCTGCCTGTACATGCTTTATTCCACCCCCCTTGTTTTTCTGTTTTTAGCCAGTGAGACCTGCAACGATTTCCATCCCATGTTCTTCACCCATGACAGATCATTTGAGGAGTTCTTCTGTATCTGCATTCAGCTCTTGAACAAGACATGGAAGGAAATGAGGGCAACTTCAGAGGACTTTAACAAGGCAAGAAAAAGGGTGGGGTGGGAGTAACTGGGCAGGATGGTGAAACAAGGCTATGCGTTCTTCCCTAGAGGCACAGGGATTTACTGATGCCCATTGTGCTGAATGCTGTGGAGTTTGGTCTGTTCGGATTCTTTGTGCATCAGAGCGCCAGCATTTAGAAAGTGGGGATAGGGGATGGGAGGTTCATAGACCTTTTTCAGTCATGTTGCACTGCAGACTGTGAAACTAAAAACCTGGCTTGAGAGGAAGTTTTCCCTTTTTATGTTAGCAATATTATGCTGAAGTGCTGCAGCCTCTAAGGTTGTAAATAATGCAAAGAGAGTACTGCAGTGATAATTCTGTGCATCCCTTTCATTTCATGTGAACACTAAAGTAGTAAAATACTAATGAGTGGACACAACCCTGACAAAGTGCTGTGCAGTTTAGCCTGCTAAAACAGAAAAACCAAACCAACCAACCAAATATCCAATCAAAAAACTCCTCAGTATTGCACCCTTTTTGTTGTAAGACAGAATTCTGGAAGTTTCAGCCAATCTTCTGACTCTCAGAAAAGCTATGGAGAACAGTATTATCTGTCTTAATAGTCCCTAGACATCCTGTTTTAACTATCTAATTTACCATGAGGCCAAACAGTATCTTTTGGCATTTTGTAAGAATGACGACCTCGTGTTTTTGTGGCCAGCTGGCATCCTTATCTTCGTTGGGATCCTTTGACTGGATCTTGAGCCTCTCCCTGAGAGCTGTTGGTGTGAGAGCTGTTGGTCGAGAACAAAAAGTGAAACTGCTGCACTCTGTCAGCATGTGCCATACGATTGCTCTGAAGTCACCAGGCTCAAATGTTACATGAGAGCTAGTAAGAATGATCATGCCTAACTTTTAATTGGAACCGTCTATTATTGAAGTAGTCTAAATGTCCATTTTCTACTGCAGAGTGAAGGTGAATCCTTATGACACAGCGTGGAATACTTTTGTTGAGTTCTTTTAGGTAAGATAGTTGGCAGCAGTACCAGAGTGCTGACAAAAGAGAGAAAGGAAATCCAAAATGCATGCTGTTGTAGATAGATGACCTAGAGGCTTGTGGAGAATTTGACATGCTTCTCTTACTTAATGGTCCAGGAGCACAGAAGAAGCAATAGCAGGATAATTCACTGAACTGTATAGCAACCTAAAATCAAGAGCTTAAAAAAGCAACAACTTCATAATATGTGGTTGTTTTAAACAAATGTATTAACAACTGCCTATTACTTACAGGCCTTCTGCCTCAGTAGAAGAAGGATTTGTCTACATAATTTCCCACAACTTCAGTTGGAATGTTATTAGTAATTTTAGGGAATTCAGGAAACGAATAGTCCTGTTTCTGGCAACAGCCCAGATCACCCAAAAAAGAAAAAGGAATTTACTTTTCCGTGTTAGGTATTGCTGTGGAGCTTCATGGAAGATCAGGTAGTTTTCTTTTCTGACCTGACTAGTTTGCTATTTGTGTTTTCTGTTACTGAAAATCCTGTGACTTCATCCAGTAGCTCTTTCAGGTTCAGCAAGGTAGACAGTAGGTTCCACTGCATGTATCATTGAAGGCATAGGCAATTCTTAACTCCATGGGGCAAATATGAATCATTGGCCGTCATGCTACCAGGATTTTTGTCTGGTGGTGGCACCATGGTTCATGAGAGATGAACACAGGATCTCTGCCTGCAGAAATCACTCTTGATTTCATAACTGTTTTCGTAAAGGGGAGGGAATACTAAACTCTTGCAACTCTCATTTCTAACAGTTCTGTAATTATGCTCTGCTTCTCTAAATCCTTTCTTTTAGTCATAAGGAGATTTTTGTGCTCTTATACACTTCAAATGACATGTGGTGGTGATGTGCATTACTCAGTTGATAAATGTCTAAAGGGATCTGTGAGTGAAGCAAACTGTGTCGTTATGTGGGCTTGTGAAGCACTTCTGGATTTGTGGGGGATGATACATTATATAGTGGTACCCAAGGTTTACCCATCTGGTTGGTGGGTGACAGCTGCCAGTTCTGATGGCTTTACCAAACTAAACAACACAATTTTTAATCCTTACCTGGCAAGAGGCTTTGGTGATCGCAGCATGTTAGTATTCTTTCTGCATCTTTCCAGTGTGCTAAGAGTACCTGTTTCTATGCAGTCACTTTTGAAAACTTGGCAGGCAAGGGCCATGTGGACCCAGGGAGCATTCAGCCCATACTTTCAGGAGTGAAGAGGAAGAAAGCAGACCTCACAAGATGCAGTAGCTTAGTTGCTGTGAAAAGAATTCTTTTACCGTTTTTCAGTTTCAGTAACTAGATTGTCATGGTAATGTATGAAACACCACTTTGCTATGGTTTACTACCCACCTGGCTGCTGGGATCATTCATTTTCTTCCTTCTTCCCTTCCTCCCCCAGAATCTCCAAAACAAAATTGGTCACTCTCAGTATATCAGATGGTAACTCTTGAGACCTGGAGGTTCTGCCAAAAAGTTAATCCACTTGCTTTGATCTTTAATCATAATTGAAGAAAATGAGTTTTTTGTTTAATTTTAAACTTTTGATTAATCACAATAGCTTGTACATTGGAGGGGCTGTAGGAGGTCTGTGTGCACATATAGAGATTTATTTCCTTCTTTCTTGCGTTGGAGAATGATAGGTGCTAAAAGAAGTGAGGTGATTGAATACTTCCCCTCAGGTTTCAGTGCCTGTTCTCAAGGGTTTTTTAAGCCACAGATTAAAACTTTCTTTTGATGACAAAAAGGTATACTGTGCCATCATGGTTCCTCAGTTCATGTTGTGGAGATTTCATATGGGTTTGTTCATTTTTAAAGCTTTAAAAAAAAATTAAAATAGCACTTTGCTCATAGTTGGAACAATTTTATGGTGTTTTAGTGAAACATTTATGATCTCATGCTTTGTCTCTCTTGATTCTCATTCATTAAGAGAGACAACTTTTGTCAACTCTTGCATTAGAAAACTCCTTGGATCTCTATGGTGATAGTATGATACTGTCAGACCTAAAACCTTTTTTACAGTCTCTCAATATACTGGTAGATGTCTGAACAGAATAATTCAGTCAGGCAGCTAAGCTTATATTATGCCTTTATAACATTTTAAGATATACATAATTCATGTCTGGTGAGTTTTCTAGAGAAATTAAGATGCAGTTGGATAGACAGACATGCAAGTGGCAACAATTCCATTTGAAACCTTTTTGTTTTTCTTTGAGCCTACAGATGATCAAAGTGCACTTTACAAACTCTGTCCTCCACAGTCATTTGTGAGCAGACAGTATAGTTTATGACTTCGAAAATATAATCTTGCCTCCAAGTTTTACATAATTCTACATGTTTTATTGCAGCAGAAGAAAGCATTGTGTATTGATTTTTGGAGTCGATGCTGACTGAGAAAGCTGGACCTATTTATCTCACACTCCAGCATCTAGAAATCTTCATCACCAGCCTGTCCATTTAAAAAGGTGCCCATCAGTCAGTTTTCCCTCACATAAGGACCACCTACACTCTGCTCAGGGTGAATTAACTCTAGTTAATTTATTTTGCCTGCTGGCCTTGTGTTTGACATCATCATAGTATAAAACACCAGCTTTTAAATGTTCTATGACAATTTATTTTGTAATAAGAAAAACATTCTCAGAAACCCCAAAAAACTCTGGTTTCAGCATTTTGGCAAAGCTAGCATTCATTTCGCAGTGGCAGACCTGGGTACCCTGAACAACTGCACTTGTGGTATCTGGCTGTTTCAGTGACACACCAAGCCGCAGCACCGGATCCCCGTGCAGGAGTGAGGTCTGCTCAGCAGGATGATAATATATGTCATTGACAGGTAGATACATAACAAACTGTCTTGTGTGGTAATCAGTAGAGTAGACATCGTTCACAGTGGCAGCAGATGCAAACAAAGAACGCCCTACGTGAGTCCTGTAATTAAATACCAAAGCAAACACTGAGGCATTTGATAACCGCTAAAAATGTTTATTGCTCATGCTCAGACCCTGTGAACATTTTTCCTTGCTCTGCGACAAGATAATAGAAAAGGTAACCAAGCATAACATAAAAATGAAAAATACCATTTCCTTTCTCGCTGGCAGTTTAGAAATGCTGTGCCACAGGTTTCTCAGCCTCTCTAGTGTTGTCACGCTTTTGGCAGCCGTAGGATGAATAATTGTGTAAGGCTAGGTTCAAAATATGACTAAGTGTTCAAGGGCAGGCTTTTAAGGAGCGTACTTGTGCGAGTGGTGTTTTGTATGGAAACGTGTTGTGGGCCACCACCACCATCAGATGATGCGAGTTACCCGTAAGGAAGCAAAGGTGTAGAGGGTCATTTGGAAAGGGTCAGAGCAGCAGTGTGGCAGAAGAACTGTCACCGGCTTTGCCAGGTCCTCCTGCAAATCAGGCGAGACTGCAGGAGCAGTCTGTGCTCAGATCCTGTCCGAAATGTCCACCTGGCTGCAACCTTGTTGTCCTAGTGCTAATCCTTGCCACGGCAGCCGCATGCCTGACCTGGAAGCGGCAGGGCTTTGCTGCACACCTGGAGGAGGAGGAGCAGGTCTCCTAGCATGCGCAAGTGATCCCCTCTAGTGGCCCTAACAATAGTCTGCACTTTTATCTGAGTCTTGATAACCCCATTTTACAGGAAGGAGGCAAAGGCGCGCAGAGGCAGTGAAGCAGCGGCAGGGCCAAAGGCAGAGCCAGGGTGTCCGGCCTGTTGCTCCAGCCATCACCCTGTCACAGCTGCAGGCTGCGGCAGCAGCGCCAGCCCCGAGGGCGCTGCATACGGCTGTGGCTGTGCCCCTCTTTCCCACCCCCTCACAGGGGTGCTTGGAGGAGGATGGCAACCGATAGCTCCGGGAGCGTGAAAGAACCATTACCTCAAACAGGAGAAAAATTAATTCAGGCAAACTTGAACGTAAAATCCTTTGGTCAGTCTGTAAATCTGTCTGTCACTTGCTTTTCCTTTCGATGATAAGGAAGCAAAGGGATGATAAATAGCTCTTCACAGATGCTCTCCAAAGCATCTATTGTTTTCTTACGGGTGCTTTTTCACCGGTCTAAAGCAGATGAATTTAACTTCTTTTGAGAGAAGCTTTGGAAGGCTGTTCTGTTTGCATTTTACCTGTGGGAAACGTCGGGCTGGTGGAATGATTGCACCTCTCTATTAGCTTTATTGTACCTTCCCTTGGCAATGCTTTGTTTATATCAGTCAGGGATACCGCAAATAAATTATTCTTACATCGAGTAAATTCAGTATTCCCCAGACTTAGGCAGACTAGCACAAATTAAATTCCACATTTTCACACCTGAGGCCATTAGCACTTTATTAACTTTTATTGGAAACAGATAATTGCTATAAAAGTATCAATAATTGTGTAATGCATGTATTTATGAAAAAAATGTATAGCAATTAACATTTTGCAAGTCTGCTGCATAGCTCATACAGAAGATGTGACTTTTTTAATTGAAGAAAACAATCACCCTCCAAATACAATGGGAGTCTCCTAGAAGAGCATAACTGGGTGCAGGAAGGTTGTCAGGTTTATTCCACTAGCAACCACTTCCTTAAGAAGGGTCTGTTTTAAGCAGTACAGTTTAATGCGATGCAGGGATAGACAGTTTAAGACCTTTCCCTAGCATTTGGTTGGTGTTCCCTCTACGTTTTTTGCGGCATGGATATTGCAAGTTTATTCCTTCATTGGCGGCTGCTCATTTGGGAATGGCTCTGTTTAGCCTTCTCCATCTCTGTGCATTTAGCTACACTTGTCAGATCTCCAAATGTGTCCCACTGTGTTTGTCAAAGCCAGTTTATTACTTGTCTGCTGCTTCTGGCTGCAGGATCCTGAGAAGGGGTGTTTAAGACTCTGAAGATGTGGTCTTCCACTTACTGAGGCATCAGTTTGTAAAAATCAGATCTGAATTTAAATATTCATACCCCAAAGGTCGGGACTGCCAAGCTCAGCAGAACTGAACATGAGTATTGCATTTTTCAGTCTAGTTAGTTGCTTTCTTTTGAAAATTTTGCAGTCTTAACTAGTATCATCAAGAATGCAAATATATTTTAAAAAAATAATTTTTGAAATATAAGTACTTAGGCTGGATACAGAAGCAGTAAGGAGCAACACTTGCCCTTTCTCTGCACTTTGTAGCTTACGAACTACATACTTCTAGTTTAAGATTTATTTTTTTTTTTTTTCATTAAAATTAGTGTCTTTACTTTTGTGTGTCTTTGCCAGAAGGCTTTGAAAGTCTTTGGTAGCAGGGTCGCAGGGTCACATCTAGTTATTATCCTAGCTGAACTACCCTTCTCCAGTGATCACATGTGCAATGATTTCATGGAGGGCATAGGCTTAAAAGGAAAAGCATTTTAAAGCTGAAATTTTACTCATTTATATGCCAGGATGGGTATGCTAAGAGAGAGATGGATTCTTTAAGCAAAAAGCAAGGAAAGGAAAGGGTGTCTCAACAAAACATCTGTTATTAAAAAAGGAAAAGAGTATTTTAATATAATCCATTCCTTGGTCAGAAACTTGTTTGTCTTATCCTCCCCTCAGTGATGAAAGTCGCTGTTGGTTTCAGCGGTGAAATATCTTATTTGTGAAAAATGTAGCCTTCCTTGGCAGAGTGGATTTTATCCCCCAGCTTTCTAATGAAGTCTGTGTGTTACTGTAGAATGCATACAGGTCTCCTTAACACCCTGGAGATGGCAATTTTTAAAACTGTTGGTACTTCATATTTTCAAAGTGCTCTTCATTTTCATCTCTGTGGGTGCTGATCAAACCAATAAACATCTCAGCCTTCAAAAAGATGATTGAGTGGAAAGCCAGATAACCTACACTCAGTGTTTCCCCTCTGGTTATCTGTGCTAACCGCTTTTTTTGTACTCTGCAGAAACCTTTTGCGGAGTGGGAAAGAATTCCTTCTGGGAAAGAATTCCTCACTTGCATGTAGAGTGTGTTAGTCACTAAGGGAAATGATATAACCTGGCTGGAACTGTCACCAAAACAGCATATTTTGTGGTATTGCTCCTGTCATTCCTGTCTTAAAGTGTGGGTAATAATCATATCCCGGGAACCACTCTTTATTTCTTCTTTCTAGGGTATGTTTTTGTAGTACAGTTAAATCAGAGGTGCATGGCATATGGCTTTTTGCTGCATGAATTGCTGCTGATGTGAATGTCAGTGGGCATATAATACCAGATTTTCATTTTGTGAATCACAATGCATGGAACTCAGCCCGAGAGCTCCCCAGACTATAGACCTTATTATAGGCAAATAAAAAAGGGGAGGAAGGGGGGGAGGTGATGTCTCGGAGATTTTGTTTCAATTGAAATGAGGTTATCGTGATGAACGATGCAGCTGACTGAGATTTTTATAGCCTCTCTTAGAGTAGCAGAAGAGCTGGTATTATTGTTGGTTCACTTTAAGTAATTATGATCTAAATAGCACCGTGGTTGAAAAGAGCAGCGGAAATCTTTCATACACGTCTCGTAAGCAAAGCCAGGGCGCTTTGTTGTTTTCGTCTCATCTGTCCTTACAGAAATGTCCTTTGTTGTTTGCAATTTACATCTCGTGTATTTTCTTGATTGACTACGTCACCGTTCAAAAGGCATTTGCCAGTCAGTCACTGATGCAGCGTGTCTCTACTTTTAGCCCATGAGGTAACTGGCCGGCATCTGACAAAATGATCCCGCTACCCGAGGTACCGGTGTAAACTGAGACCGGCTGTGATTGAGGCATATGGGAGCGGGGGACAGCTGGGAGCCGGACTGAGAGGAGGGGATGGTGTGCGGGTGCAGAGGGGCTCTTCCCTTCTTTCCTTTACTTACACCAGCTATTTCAAACCATCTCTGCACCGTGCACACTGGCCCAACAGAGGTACCTGCCTCTGCTGGCTTTTCGTAGGTTACCTTGGGCACCAACGGTAGGGCAGCGATAGCAGAGTGAGGCTTGCATGGGCTGCGCAAAGCTTTCTTAAGTGATGACAGGTTAAGCGGGGCCTCGGTGTGCTAAGGTGAGCTGTCCTCAACTTCCCAGAGACAGGATGAGGGGGAAAACGGAGGAGGATGGGAGGTGAGGGATTTAGCATGTACTTTCTGAAGGAGGGGTTAGGTTTTGCCCCGCAGAATATTTGGGCTCAAGACCACAGCAGGGGCAGTTGTTACTTGGGAATGGTAGTGAAGCTGAGACATGTGAACTTGGGTTCTGCCACTTTTCCGTTGAGAGTAAAATAGCTTATTGGAGGATGGAAAGTGATGTGTGTGCCTCTGAAAGTGGTAAGGCCCTTTTTTCTTTGACCTTTCACCTTTACGTTGTTCATTTGAACAGTCATATGAAAAATATTGTGGATTTATTGGTGACTGAGAGATAATTTATTGATAGGTTCCCTCTCATTTCATCAAGTTACCTTTGTATGTTGGTCATGGCAAGCAGAGAAGCAAGGCCTCTAGTAATACATATGAAAGCTGAGGAATATCACCTTAGAAGCTGAGTACAGGAATGGAGAGATATTTGGTATCATGCAAGTATATTAGCCCAAACTCCAGATCCAGGTGAAGAAACCAATACCAAATTCTGTGTCAGAATCCTTCAAAAAGGCATTAGTGCAGCTAATTAAGGATGTTGCCACGTCAGTTGAAGATATTCATGCCGTGAGCATGAAACTGAAATGCTCAAGAACCATCATTGCATCAGGAATGTCAAGTCTGTGTCTAGAAGAGTGGAAGCATCTGGGGAAACAGCTTCCACACATGCTTTGAATTTTATGGTAATTTTTCTCTGTGGAGAGATATCTTCAGATTTCAAGCATCAGTTTTCTATCTCAGGGAAACTGGCTGATCTTTGTTGTGTTGCTGATAAGAGAACCTCAGCAGCAAGAACGTTAAAAATTGTGGTTGTATCCATTTTGCTTGAATAGTAAAGGCTGCCTAGAACTTTTTGTCGTATTTAACCAAGAGTCCAAAGGAAACTACAGATCTCACTGTATTGTTGTTACACTGTCAGCCTCTTCAGAAGCAATTGATCAGCACTTCATAGTGAAAGTAATATCTCAAAAGTCACCAAGTAGGAAAATGGAACATCCTAATTTTTGTAAAATCAGATGTGTGAGATGAAGGATGTAATCTCATAGCTGTCAAGATTTTCAGATTCCTTCCAAGAGCTCTTTTATATGTAAGCTAGGGATTTGGAAGTTGTTAAAGGGCTGTTTTCTGCCTGGTGAAATTTTCTGCAAAATCTGAACTGATCTGATTGTCATATAACTGGTACTTACTCTCCATTTTAAGGCCTCTATGTAATTTTTTTAAAAGCACATATATAAACTAGTGACTGGATGTAGAAATCTTACTGGATTTGTCTCTCTGTTCTAAGTGAAGCTTCCTTTAGCCTCTCTCCCTTTTCAGTACTCTGACCTCCAACAGGATTTATTCCCCCAGTCTTTCCTTCTGCCTGTCCCCTTTCCTTGGAGCAACAGTGTGGCTCATGCACAGCACTTCCCCCTCTCTTAAGAAAGGTATTAACGACTTTTCTCACTTTCTATATGTGAGGTACCTGCTGACTGTGCATGGCCACATCTCCTGTACAGCGTTCAGAAAAGACCCTTTGAGGTTGTAGAGTATTGGAAGCCAGTTTGTGAAGCCAGGATGGGGGTAATTGGCAACTGTATTTTTTCGGCAGTGGTAGAAATCTGAAGAAAACTCTTAAAATTATAAAGTCAAAATTACATGCACAGACATGTTTCTTATTCCTAAAGATGTAGCTGTGTTTCTTATTCCTAAAGATGTAGCTGTAAGGACAAAAAAGTCTTCCCTCGTGAGTAATGGCGTAAATCCAACATTTTAATAAAGATGGCAGAGAACTGGATATTGTTTTATGTAGCCTAATTCCGCATACAGTGGGCTGCAAAGTTTAATTTACTTGGAGAAGAGAACTATCTCCACCAGTCTGGGAGATAAACTTCAGGTGGAAGATACTGTTTGTGGGCAGCTTGCAAATGGCTTCAGTTATATACATGGCCTAAATGTCCCTTCACTCTGTGAAATATTTAAGGTACCAGTTAAAGCAAAATCTTTAAACTGGTGGTTTATGTCCCTATCTACTTGGGAAGAAAAGAAAGAAAATATCTCCATAAAAATTATTTGGCTTTGCATGGGTTAGGGTTTTTTTTATTGCCTCGTTGCTTTTAAGCTCCAGAGAACAGGATGTTTCATAGCTGCTCAATTTGCTTTAGTTATTATCATTTGAAAGAATTTGATGATTCTAATTTCCTTCTCTATGCTTCTTGATTTTAGTACTAGAGTAACACTTCAGTATCTACTATTGACTTTTATGATGGCCAGTGCTTTGATATTAATTTCTGCACCACAGCAAGCTGAGGATGGGTGATTGCCAATGCAAACTGAGGCCTTGGAAAGACTAATTTCATGTTTTACAAATATAATTATAGGTGTTTGCTTGTAGGATGGTCACTGTGTTGATGAATCAGCAGTGCACCCATGCGTGATGTGGACTGTGTGCTGGGTTGTGTTAGCTAAAGTGGAGCTAGCAGGTCAAAGGAAGGGCTTATTCCCCCAAACTTGGCACTTTTGGGGCAGCAGCTGGAGGACTGTGTCAAGTTTTATGCCCCAGTAATGAGGAGAGATTGATGAAATGGTCCAGCAAAGAGCTACCAAGATGATTAAGGGGGTTTGGAGCACGTGGCGTTCAAGGGGAATGTGAAGGAACCAGATTTGTTCATCCTGGAAACAGCTCAGGGGAGGAGGGTGGATCTGGTTGTATGTTCTTCACAATCTGAACCAGAAGCTGTTGAGAAGATGCATGCACTTCTCAGAAGTATACAAAGAAGAAAAGACAAGTTACAGTCAAAGAAAAGACAAGTTGCAGTGAAGGAAGCTGGTAGGACGTAGGGATAAAATATTCCCTACTACTGATACTGGTGTAGCACTGGAATGGGTTGCACAGAGAGATTATGGAATCTTCATCCTTGGAGAAACTCAAAAGTTGCCCAGACAAGGTCCTGAACAACGTGACTTAAGCTTGAGGTTGGCTCTGCTGTGTCTGCAGGACTTGATGACACCTAGAGCTTTCTAGCAACCTGAATTGTTCTGTAGTTTTGTGTGCAAAGTCTACTTTCTTACCCAGGATGAAATAGTAATTCATATCATTAATCATCATTAAAACAAACATAGATGCAGCATCAATCAATCTCATAAATGTTTTGTAATGTTAAACAAAGTGCAAAAGATCCTTGTGATGGATGCAGTAGCCACTTTTAAGGAGTCAGGCTTTCCCCATTAACTGCAGTGGCCCCTTTAAAGCAGCTTTAACTTGGTTTAGCTCTGACAGATGAGCTGTTATTACTCAGGGGCATTCAAGCTCCTTCAGAAATGTGAGGTCAAAAGCATTTCCTCAAAATGTTCTTGCTAACATTTAGGTAAATATGTTTTTCTAAATATTTACCACTGGCTACTACTGCAGCTCGGCTGATGTGGTAACTTCTCTAACCACAGTAACTCATTAATGTATTTGAGCCCTCATGCTTAAAGCAGGCAACGTGTGTAGCAATTGCAGAGTGATGCTTGGCTACTAGTGGATTATTTTTGGGGTGTTTGTTGGCTTTTAGGGTTTTGGTTTTTGTTGGGTTTTTTTAAGTGCTTGTCCAGTACACAGACCTCTCTTTTTAGTTAAAGCTCCACTGCTTACAGGTTCTAGCTCCATGTGCAAGCTGTCATTCACTCCACCATCCTGGGAAGTTTCAGGTTTTTCTTTTAAGCACATGTTTCTGACCAAAGACGACCGCCATTTAAGTTGACAGAACATGCAAAGGGTAAAAAAGGAGAAAGAAAAGGTGATAATAACTAATTTTTAATTGGAAAACAAGAATACATAAATGATGTTTTGCTGCATGTCACCTGGAAAATCAGTGGCAGAGATGGGAACTTCTCCCACACCTCACTTGCCAGTGCTTTAATGACAGGACAACCCTGTCTTGGTTTCTTTTCTCCTGTCCTGATACACAATTCTGTTAGCAAGGAGATGTATTTTTTTCTTCCCATGGTGGAATCACCTGCCACATTTAAGCAAAATATTTTCCCTTTGTTTACATCCTTTAAGAGTTAAAGTAATGAAGTAGTTAGATGCAGTGTTTGCTGCATTTTTGATGTAAATGGCCGAAATGAGAATGTGTTGCAGTTTGGGACAGCAATGAGAAGGATAAAATAAAAATGAAGAGATGGCATTCACACCGTCTTTCTGTGCACACTCTCTCATGCACAGCGTTAGTAAGCAGTAAAAATTAGAGAGCAATGATAAGAGAACCAGAGCTGTCAGAAGTTAGAATTTTTTTTCTCTCTCTCTCTCTTCAAGTGACCAGGAAGACTATAGTCATAAGTGACAAATTTAATAATCAACCAGCATTTATCAGCGTGCGCGTACATGAGCACAGCATATGCAATGCTCGCTGTGATTACCAAGCCAAACTAGGACAAGCTGTACTCACAGCAAGTCCAGCGCTGCAGCTGGCTTTGGGTAGATGGGCTTCTGCAGCTGCCACAGATCTTACAGATGCTCTGTGTTGGGCAGAAAATCCACATGTAGACTGGGACCTTGAATGTAGAAACCTGTACAGTCATGTTGCCTGGCTTCACTACAAGCAGTGGTGCTGTTATTGCCAAGGAGAGACTGTGCCTCAGCCTTTCTGGAAAAAAGTTCCCCCACCCAGATGTGAAATTTACTTTCAGGCTAACACAGAAATACTGAGCCCCACTAGACAGGACAACAGCTCAGGTGTGGAAGGCAGCTGCAATAAAAAAGTTGTCTACAGTGACCGTATAGAAAAAGAGTGATATTGGAAGCTTCGCATACTACAAGATGAAGCTATTCTGATTAAACTGGTGATTTTAAAATAAAAGAGCTACAGAGGAACCAAGATAACCAGCAAATAACTTCTCTTTTTCCAAATAGTACAAAGTGTTATTTAAAAAAAAAAAAAAAAAGAGACTGTTAAAATTATATGCAGGAATCAAAGGAAGAAAAGCAGGCAGAAAAATTGTGCAAGCACCATTAAGCTGCGGAAATTTTCCTTGGACAAGTTGCAGTACCTTTTCAAAGCAGCATATGGGGTTTATTCTGGTGACTCTAATTTTAACATGAATGGGAGTCACGTGGACTACTCCTGGCATATTGCTTTGAAAATATATCTCTGCATGATTAAGGAAGACTGAAATCTTTTTAAGCCTCTATCATCATCTTTTTTTTTAAAAAACAATTCTGAAATGTTTTTAAAGGAAAGCATTAATGGTCCAACCCTGAATAAAGCGGTAATGTAACAGGTAGAAATACTACTGGCTTAGCACTGTAAATATGTTTGTGCTTCAGAGGCTGGGGGACGAAGGGAGAAGAAAACCTGGCGTTTATACCCACTGTTGCAACTGCCTCTGCATTGCTTGACCTTTATAAATTTGTCTCTTCACTTGGAAGATGAAGTAATTGTTCCCCCTACCATATGCAAAGAGCAGAGACTTCAGTGAAGAGAGCGAGTACAAGGTGGGATTTGCCTCTGAGATGGCAAGCATGGCCATGCTGCAGTATTGACAGCATCTTTAGCTCATGGATGATTGAGGCTGAAGAAATCTGTACTCTGAAGATTGATTAGAGAGAGACTCATTAGTGGGAAGGAAGTTCTGAGCAGATGCAACAGCCCTGATAAAATGATCCAGAACACAGGTATAGCTGGGCCTGGTGTGTGGGCTGAAATGTGAAGTAAGGTTGCTGGAGGGAACTGGAGAGTCCTTTCTGACAGCCGGTCCTTCCTACCCATCTTCAGAGAAAACAGTTTTAACAGTTTCTTGAAATGTTTTGAAAAGGATAAGACAGAAAATATCCATAAAACCATATTGATGAATACAGACATGAGCATAGTGAGGAGTATGGACAGTCATCTGGTGTCCTTCCAAAAATGCAGAGAAAGAAGGGAAAGTTACCTTTTCTTTTCTAATACTTTTTTTTTTCCCTGACTAAGAATCTAAGGTTTATTTTTATAACTTTGATCTTTTGTGGGCTGCTGCTTCAGTGCTCGAGGATCTCCGATTGTTTGCAATTTCTTATTGCCTGTCTTACTAACATTTATCTTGATATCACAGAGGCACACGCACAAAAAAAAGTTGCCTGCCTTTTCTCCTTTTCACAAAATCTTCACCAGTGGTATGTTACATCAGGATGCTGAGCTCACCCGTCCTTCATATCTGCCGACTTTCAGAGTGGGGTGTTAATATGCTTTGCTGGGGTTTCTCCAGTCATTCCAATATGGTTGCCGCTTTCCAGACTTAAACATGAAATGCAATAGGCAGCATAAAAGAAAGAATATTCATGTCAGCCTTATTTAAGCAAGAGACTTCATTTAAGCAAGCCTATTTATATAGCGGAGTTATTTATACTACGTTTGGCTGCGAATGGGCGTGTGTAGGCATGCTTCTGTTGTGCATGCCACACGTGTTTGGGGTATGTATATTTGGCTGCACATTTCCATGTACATGGATTGAAAAAGCAGCTGCTAATGTCTTTGAGAAGGGGATGTTTGCAAAGCCCAGCTTAACCTAGGGAAGCTCTGAAGCCCATGGGAACAGCGAGCTGCCAGAGACTGACACAGAGCAGGATTGTCAGTTGCTCTTTCTGTGTGCTCCAAATTGCCCTATGAGGGGATGGAGGGTATGGCCCTTTCTAGCTAAAGCTACGTGTCGGCTCAGTAAATTGCTCCTATTAGAGTATACTTGCAAAAAAATAACTACATGGTAAACAACCCTAGCTGTTCATTCAGCTTATGTGAGCATTAATTTGACGTTCATGCCTGCATGAAGTGGAAGCAGACAGACCTTGTTCTTGAGAAAGTTTGTTGTACATGTGCCGGACCTGGAGCCTAGACTCGAGTTTTCTGTTCTTCTCATTAACTGTGGTCTTGGCAATCCCTTTTTGTACCCCCAGAGCTTTCCAATACTTACCCTTCCCTGCCAACCTGTGATGCGAAAGTAGTGTGAAATGAATGTGATAAATGGTGGATAGGCCCCATCAATATCTATTGAAATAATGGTCTAGAGGTCCTTCAACAGCAGCTGGGAAGGTGAACCAAGGCAAAGATAACTCTAATTAAGCTGTTTTCAGTACACTCTTTCTAAACATCATCATGAGCCAGCACTGTCATTTTGGTATATAATCACACTTAATACAGTTCCTCTAAAAGCTGCTGGGTGTCTGAACAATAATGTGGAGCAGAAGCTTTTGAAATTAAAGCACACATGTAGAAAACTCTCCTGAATAAAAATCCTATTTCTTTTTCCAGAATGCCTAGGCAAGTGTATACAGGGTTTTTAGAAATCCAGGGATGTTTGCTAACGTCCATTGTGCCAGTCTTAAGGGCCTGTTGGATAAAACCCAAAGCCCCTGCTTCAAGTCTCACACTATTGACCTCTTCCCCATTAGCAAGAGAGAACATGAGTTTTGTGTGAACAGATTTAATCTTCCTGTGCAGCAGATGTGCTGACACATGGGCTTCTACAGTCAATGGGGTAAATAATCTCCTGTTTAAGTAGTTCCTAAGTACCTATTTATGTAATTAACATATTTTAAAAAAAATCATGCATCGTTATTTAAACAGTGAACCATGACAGCATCAGAGTAGGTTCAGATACCTGAGACAGATTAATTTTTCTTTTATTTTGTCCCTCCTATTGTTCTTTGGTTTTGTTAAAAGCAGAAAAGTAAAATAAATCATTCTTGTTGCCATTTCGTATGATGGAGTAGAGTTTTAATCTGCATCATTCAGAAGAAGAAAGCCGCAATGCGCTAATTTATAAGATGTAGGGCAGCATGCACGCATGTAAGAGAGGCAAGACCAAATACATACATGGCATAATCTGTTTCAACAGCGTTAGTAGTACAATGTACATTCCTCAGTTCCCATCCTACAGAGACCAGGCATTAAAGGGAAATCTCAGACTGCTTGGATTGCAGATAAATCCAGCTTGTTTGGCAGTCTGTGCAAAGCATAAGCTGGAGAAGTAGCTAAAAGTAGAAGAATATTGCACATAAAATGCAGCAACAATGTGAAATTGTTCTGTCCTGGCCACGTGTGCTCCAAACTAAGTGAGTGAATGAGAGAACTGAGATGAAAATGACATGACTGAAAATTCTCTCAGCATGTTGCAAAGGGTTTTTGGTACAAAATTATGATATGCATTTGAACAAAGTGGGCAAAGGAGGGAGCAGGGAAATCCTAACCCCAGCTGTGGATGACAAATCTATGATAGATTTGGCAGAAAGTGCTCATACAGGCTGAATGTGCTGGAATTTGTAAAACTCACAAGGTGATTTCTGTGGTCCTTACAGTTGAAGAGTGCTTTGTAAGGAATCTTGAAGTCGATGATGTGTACTGTGAAACCTTTTTCTACTGTCTGGATTTATTATAATTGATTTGAAGCTTTTCAGTGCCCTCTTATACTATGTGACTGCTATGTGTGTTTGAAATGGCAAGACTTAAAGGTTGCAGACAGCTGCAGGGGTTTGTGTATTTTTAAGGGGTTTTTTTTATATGATATCTGTACAAAGACAAACTAACTATGATTGTATATGACAGTGCCTCCAAACCTAAACATCACTTGAGATTGTTTGTCAGATAGCGCTCTGCTGTTCCTAGTGTCAAGGTTAGAAATATTTTTCTTTTTGTGTGTGTGTGTATCAAAATCTATCCAACTTCAAATCTATTCACTGTGACAGAATAGTCTTCCTCTAAGAAACCTAGTTTGTCTTTCTTCCTTTTTTGCTACCAGGTTTCTTATGTGTAGTTGTAGTGGCTTTCCTCTTTTTGTTTGTTTTGTTTTTTGGTTTTGGGGGTTTTTTTTTTAAGATGAAGATAATCTGGTTCTGCATTAAACATGAGGCATTTTAAATCTTCTTGGAGTTAACATTGGAGGTGGAAATGGAGCCTACAGTCATGCTGTCTAGACTAGGAAATCTCCTTTCACCATCCAGACCACGTGTAATCATTTAGCAATAGGAAAACTGAGAAATATTCATGTCGGTTCCTGTAGCCAATTTCAGGATTGTTTGTAGGCTGTCTTTGGCTTAGCTGAAGAACTTCAGTTGTCAGAGAAGATGAAGTAGTATTGCAAATTCAACACCCCTAGACTGTCATCATCCAGACTGCTGTTGTCTATCTCTAAGACTGTTGTATGAAACTCTTATGAAGCTCTAATTTCATTTGTGTAGGACGAGTGGAGATTTTCTTCAACGCACCTCCCTGCATCTCAAAGGCATTTAATATGCGTATGCATCCTCAGAAGGGGGGCAGCTTGCCCAGTGGTGCAGGAAGAGACTTGAGTGCTCCCTGTGCTCGAAGTACAGGAGAAAGTAGTGAATACTGAATGTGCACATTGGTGCTTGGATGGTGGAAATCAAATCCATCCATGCTTTGCAGAATGAAAAGTTCCATGCTTTTGTAATTCATATAGACCTTCCTGGGTGGTATGGTGGCAGATCACCTCTGAAGGTCATGTCTAAACTGATTTGCAAAGCTGTGTTCCTGACAGTGTTTTCAGCAGCTTACATATTGCTTGGTGTTCCTAGTCACATAAGCTTTGTGGTTTGGAGTAAGGCTGTCTTAAGCGGCAGAAAAGATAGATATCTCTTTATACTGTGGCCCAGTATTTTCATTTTTGTTTGTGTTTATGTGTTGCTATCAAAAAACTTTCAAATGCAGTAATACTTGAAAAAACAAACAAAAACCCCCAAACCTGTCTGAAATAAAGTGTAGGGGGCTCCTGATAAAGGAGGCATAAGGTTTTCTGATATTAGGATTTGGGGAAAACCAAACTAATTGTGAAATGTGGCCTTGAAAATCTCTGAAATACTTGTTTGTATTCTCTACAGCCTAGGTACTAACTGCCACTTCAAGATGTGGAAGGGAAATCTTTAGGTATTCCTGGAATAAATTAATAGCACTCGCTGTGCCTGATGCAAATCAGCTGCTTCTACAAATGGATTTTTGGAAGGGGTAGAAAGTTTACTGAGAATTGGCAGGTAATTTCTGGCACTGGAAGAGGAGTCACTGGGAGCCAACCAGTGAGTCGATGACTTGGGAAGTGTTAGTAGGTTAACCATCTTCCCCATGTAGGTATCTAGGCTAAAAAAAGTAAAACCCACGATCTAGAAGGATGAGTAAGCATTATATCACCGTTGATTGTTCCTCAGCTCCCACACACAAACAGGTCTTAGCCCATGACAGCACACTGCTGAGAGCTACTGTCGGATTGGCAAGTAGCAGCTTCGGTGTGAAGCCTTCCTGGAAATCTTTGATCCTTTCGGTTGAACATCATTTTATCCTGCTGTCTTAGAAGATTTTTCACAAATCTCATTTATTATGTTGCTTTGAAATTGCCTGGATTTTTTTAGCCTTGAATGTCTGATCTCCCTTAAAAGCTTTCTTAGGTATTTGTGCCCTGTCCTGCTTCAGAGTGCAGCAAAATTCTTAAGTCTGTTTATTCTCACACCACAACCTTGGGAGGAAAAGAAATGCAATTTACAGGGGAGACTACTAAGAAAAGAAGGTGACAAAGGGTGAGGTTTCTTAAAGTTAAATCTTAACAGCTTGCTGCCATCAGAAGCCGAGATCTCCGTCACTGCTGTTCCTTTCCTATAGCAGGAAAAGACCTTATAAAGTGAGTCTTCTTAGTTCCTGACTGACTGATTGCCCAATCCGGGATGCAGTCTTCTTCCTGTCGGTGGGTAAAATGCAGGTGAAGAGTTTTGGAAACTGGGCCAAGGGAAGGTTTCTCCAGATGCTCCAATAATCATTACATTTGCTTGCAGCAGTGCTTTGTTTAACAAAGCACAGCCTAATGGAGAGTTTTGAGCTCTGTTTATCGTACAACAGAAAGGAACAATTTATTTGATTAGGAAGCTCTCTCTCTTTAATATTGGCTTAAAATTTTTTTTTCCAATATAGAGACCCATTAGGAATGTGATAGTTGTTTTTCATTGTCCCATAGCATTTTCTATATTTATTTATGGTTTGCATGACTGTTCTAAGCTCTACATATCGACAATACATCCAGTCCATAAGACATGACAATAACAGATAGTATTCTGAACATTGGAACTGCTGAGCTGCTTCATCCTTCACATGCAAATGATGGGGTACGCTGCACACCCTCAGCCCACCCTGGCCCCTGTGTGGTTTAGGTGGAAGGAGAGGGATGGAACTGGATAGATTGCTTTTATTCCCAGCAAGTCCTGTCAGCAAATCTAGGCTTTTTAATTAGCCCCCCTTCCCCTAAAACACACATTGACCATCTTTCCACAGTTTAATGTTTCAGAACTGAAAGAGTGACTGCAAAAGCCTGCAAGCTCAGGATACTGATTATAGCGATGGTGCTGCTCTAAAGGAGAATGGAAAGCCCGAAGAAGTACAGCATTGCAAGAAGTTAATCCTTATGGCATCCTAAGCCATTACGAAATACAGTTCTGTTAAAAGCTCCTTGCTCTGTCAAAAATGATAATTGAGTGTCAGATTCCCTGAAAAGCCAGATCTCCTGGTGTAGCACTCTGTTCTTGGCCTTGCTGCTGAGCACTAGACCAATGGGCTTCAAAGATCTTCCTGGACTCTGGATTAGGCCCAGGTAGAAGACGTTTAACAAGGAGTGGCTTTTATTGTACAAGGAGATCTGGATTACAGGAATCTACCTGCAAGGCTCTCTCACAATGGATTTTAAAACGCTGCTATTTACAATGGCTAATGCAGTGGATTTCTGTTATTAGAGCAATACAGGAGTGTTGTTTTTCAGAAGGGCCTTAATTTTCTATTCTTCCTTTAGGTAAATAAATGAAAGTAAGCGTTCATGAAAAAGGAACGTATCCTTTTTTTCCATCTGAAATTCTTCTCTAACACCATTATAATAGTATGTCAGTGTCTCATAGTCTGTCTGGGCTTATCTTTGCAATATAAATGGATGCTTTTAGGTATTTTCTCTATTTCATAGTTTCAGTAACAGAAGCATGGAGAGAATGAAAGATTTTTTCAGGTGTCACAGAGAAAGTCTGAGGAGCAGCCAGAAATTACCCCCAACTGCCCTTTGTTGACTTCATTGCTGCCTTATGAAATCTTTTCTCTCTCTCAAATGTTGCTTCCTTTCCTTTTCTGACCTAGTCATCCCTCTTTTCTTGTATTGTCAGAAGGTAGGACAGAGGTTTATATCCATGGGAAACAACCCTTTTGTGGGTGAGGTTTTCCCAGTGGCATGTTTCATCAGGCCTGGGCAGAGTAAGAGAACATCCAGTGTAGAATTAGTTGCCTGAAGACTCAGGTCACCGTCTCTGGGTGCCAGCTACAATTTTGGACACTGACTAGCAAAACAGCAGATTGCCTAGGAAGTTTCATAATAGTCGTGTCATATTTTGACCCTGTTCTGGACAGATGCAATTTGTGGAACTGGAAAGCAAAATGTAGTATTCTGACAGCCCGTACAGCAGTCTTGTCTTGTGCTGGTCCGTTACTCAAACTGGAAATATGAGCAAGGTGTATTAATTGGGCACACAGGGAGTGTACCTCCTTGGCATATGCCTGCATAAGAATGAATACTGGTGGTGTACATATATGCATATAGATACGCGTGTCGTGGTGTGAGAAAGTCAATGTGTGCACAGCTCTCTCTGCGTGTACTTTTCCCAGCGTGTATGAAGAGAGAAAGCAAACTCGCAACCAAATAAGCAGTGAGAGCAGAGGGGAAAAAAGATGAGATTGCAGTTGATTATGAGCCTGGCAGCAGATGTGCTACACAAATCCAGCCCGCTGCATCCAGGCTGTTTCCATGGCGATGGAGCGAGTAATTGTGGAGCTCCGGCGCGCTCCCCCCGCGGCCCCCACCAAGGTGGACGTGGGTGCTGGGTCCCCACCGGCACTGCCTCGCTCCCTCTGGGCGAGCGCCGCGCCCCGGGAAGGAACTAGCAGGCGGAGAGAGGGAGACCCCGAGACGGGGAGCTCTGATTTATTTATTCCCCCCACCCCGTGTGACGGCAGGATGCTAGGGGAGCGGCGCTCTTCCTCAGAAATATGGTCTCCCAAGATGCTGAATAAATGGGCAGGAGTTTCCCCGAAACGGGAGCGGGCTGGGATTGGCTGGGGCCGCCCGCCCCGGGCACAGG